>NC_092503.1:55127438-55427438 GCF_047511675.1 Marmota flaviventris | reverse complement strand
TTCCTGCTTAATCCCTGACAGACATATGTGCAAAGGAGGCATTTTCCTGCCCTTTAGACAGGTCATTAAAGACCAGATAGAATGGGAACCTTATAAGAAAGGCTCTGTAGGGCATTGCCTGTCTTTTCTGCCTTTTTTTTTTCTTTTTGCAGGGGTGTGGGGGCAATACCAGGGATTGAACCCAGAGGGGCTTAACCACTGAGCCACATCCTCAGCCAGTTTTTTATATTTTATTTTGAGACAGGGTGTTGCAAAGTTGCTCATGGCCTCACTAAGTTGCCGAGGCTAGCTTTGATCCTCCTGCTTCAGTCCAAGTGCTGGGATTACAGATGTGAGCCACTGCACCGAACTTTCCCTGCTTTTTCAAAGGATGGAGTCTGCTTCTCTGTGGCCACAGTTGAGATATGCCTACAGGCAAACCCATGGTTGTAAGAAGGGACCTAGAGAAGAACATGTGACGCTTTCTGCCATTGATGTGGCCAGCAGACTCATGGATAAGAAAAAGGAGAGAGAATGACCTTTAAGATAACTGTTTAAACTTATATAGTGGCATGTATAGCATGCTAGCAAATAGCAGGGGAGGAAGACACACACACAGATACATACACATCCATACATGCACACAGCGGTTCCCCTCCACCTGCAATTTCACTTTCTGTGGTTTCACTTACCCTTGCTCAACCGCGGTCTGAAAATACTACTATAGTGCAACGAGGAATTAAGATATTTCAAAAGAAAGAGAAACCATATTCCCACAACTTTTATATTGTCATAATTATTTTATTTTATTATTATGTATTATTGTTAATATCTTACTGAGGCCAATGTATAAATCAAACATCATCACTGTAGGGAAAATAGTATACATAGGGTTCAGTACTCTCCATAGTTTTAGGCGTCCACTGGGGGTCTTAGAATGTGTCCCCTGTTGACAAGGGGAGGCCATTGTCTATGTTTATAGATACATAAAGTGTCCGTGTGAGTGTTTTTGAGATAGTAGCAATTGTGTCTTGCTGGCATAAGGAGGAAAACTAGGGGCCCAGAGACTGGAGACAGAAAGGGGTTTTTCTCTGTAAGCTGTTTTCTAACTTTTGCATTCTGTATGTGTTCCAAAAGCAAAACAAACACACTCAATCTAAATGAGTGAGAGGCTCTGATCTGCTATTGTTGATTCTCCAGGCTCAGCTGCATTGGTGTGTAGGAGGTGGGTGGGGTCAGGTGCTCTGAAGCCTGAAAAGATCACAGATCACAGATCACAAGTCAATATGTGGGTGCTACACTTATCATGTCCCATGGTATGTGCATTTGCATCAATCATAACCCAATGATTCAGTTGACCAAACCAGCAACCATCTCAGTGGACATTTATGGCATAGGAGGCTCAGTATTAGGTGCTAATGGAAATGACCCCAGGACTGGGCTCCAGGGCTGGCCCTACTCTTACCTAGAGAGGTGCACAAGTCATTTCACCATAGTGGGCCTCAGCCCCCTCATCTGTGTAGGCTTAGATCTCCAAACTCCCATTGAGCAAAACTGATAGATTCAACTGGTAAAAGAAACAACCAACCTTATTTAGACTGGAACAGCTTCTCACTGAACTGACAGAAAATGCCAGAAGAGCACAGACTCCCTTCATGTCACTGTCCCTGGACAACACAGACACAAAAGGGCCAAGATGCTTGCCTCACAAGCAATATGGCGCCCTGTTGCTGCAGAGTTGTTTTCAAGATGAAGCTAAGCAGTTTTATAGCTATACCCTAAGCAGGGCGAGGCAGAAAATCTCACTTTCCACCAGCACCAGGAGACCAAGAAAACCTGTTTAATGATGGCTGCCTGGACAGGTTGGGAGACAAGTGGTAAAAGGCCTGGGAGCAGCTGCTCATGAGCCTCCCACAGTCTCATGCTCTGGGAGGTCACGGGCCTTCTGCCAGACTCAGCTGAGCTGTGGTCAATCCTTTCCTGCGTGGCCTGTGTGAAAACCTGCCAGGTCATTGGGGTTCTATGGTTTAGCCAGTTCCCTAGGCTCCCCCCCTGCCTTTAGAAGCTAACCACTGGGCAGTGAAGAAGAGACACTCACACAGACATGGTAGAAGGACAGCTGTGAAGCAACTCATGTGAGGATGAGGACCAAAGAGCCCAGGGTATGCAAAGCAAAGTGGTTCTGAGGGACTGAGGTTTTTCAGGGTCCCCAAAACAGGGACAGTCAGAGCCTATGTCATGGGTTAGCCTGACAGTTCCTGTCTACCTGACCTCACTAGGCCCCTGCATGCTGGAGTTGCCTTTGCTGATGACCTTAGAGGACCCCTAAGCCAAAGGCTCCCTGTGTACAGCCCCTGGGTCCCACTTGCCTTCTCTAGCTTCTCCCAGAAGTTTTTGTGGGCTTGGAAATAACAATGAAAGCGGCCTCCTCTGAGTTAGAACCTAAAGAAGAACAAGAACTCAAGGTAGGAGCTGAATCACAACAGGTCTCTGAAGCCTCTCTTTGGAGCCCTACTTACGGTTTTGTCTAAGGATGTTACTTTTCAAGAGACAGGACTGTCTCCTCTCTCCTTCAGGTATCAGTTTCTGCCTGACATGTGAATCCTTTCCCCTTGAATAGATGAAAAGGAGCCACCTTCAAAGACTTGTGCTCCTCAGAGAGGTAGCTTTCCAGAGCTCCTTCCCTAGAGCTCTGCTTGGAAGTTGCTACCCGGGCAGAATTATTCTATTCCACCTCCTTCCCTGGGTTAAGGTTGAGATAGTTCCACCTCAGCACCTACAACACGTTATTCCATTTATTCAAATCTATGTCTATTCCTCCCAATATACCTGGGCCCCTTGAAGGAAGCACTACATTGTGATCCACACATCCCCACCTAGTTCACAGTCTGCACATCTTAGGGTCTTAACTAATGGTCATTGAATGAATGAAGGATGGTCAGGACTGCCCCTCTTCCAGGAATCTTCCCACTCCCCAGCCCAGTTCAGGGCATTTGCTTCTATTTGTTAGTAGTGGCCAGAGCTCCACCCATGGAAGACCCAATAGCCACTTTCCAAGAAAAAGGCCACCCAGCAAGACCCAGCTTGTCACATGCTGCCAAAACACATCTACACTTACCCATGTCTTAATTTTCACCATGGTTCTGAGATATGCATGACTGCCCTTGGATTTAGAGAGGAGGAGCGTGGCCTGGAAGGGTTACGTGAGGACTGCCCATCCGTGGACAGAACTCGAAGTCCACCCCAGGGCTCTTTGCACAAACCCCTACAGCTGTCTCCCAGGGTCCACCCTGGAGCTAGTTAGGGGGACAGGAGGGAAACCCCCCCTAAAGCCACATCTTCACATGTCTGTAGGCTAAAAGAGATGGCACTGACACTAAGTGAAAGCCGAGGGGGTGTAAGATAACCCAATAACTCGCTGGCCCCCAGACAACTGGGTGCAGGGAACAGTGCAGTTATTTATCAGTGCCTACAGCACATGGAGGCACCCAGATGTTTGTTAAAGGTTGGAAAAAAATAGAGCAGCAGTAGCAAGACAGCACTCATTGAAGGTGCTGGTCTCTGCTAAGGAGGCCGCGGCCAGAGACTTTCTCTCACTCTGTCTCTGAACGTGGTGTAAGGGAAAGCACTTTGTAGGGCAGCTACAAGCTACAAGTACTACTTTCTTTTTCAGCAAACCACTGTTTCCTGTTTTGTTCTCTATTTATAATTTACATTTAGTTTTGAGAAAACACTAGTGGTTTGGTGTTTGGGTTGTTTCTAGTTCAAACTTTTATCTACTTTTATCTAAAGCAAACTCTCTTTTCCAGATGGTCTAGTGGGGTATAAACCAACTGTATACCTAGATTCCTTTCAAATATTATGCTAAGAAAAATCCTTAAAACTTCAACAATGAAGCAACAAGGTTCAAATAACACTAATCACAACTCTGCCTGTCAGCACCTTACTCAGTAGGAATCCTTTCACCAGCTTCGAAGGCTGATGAATTCCTCCAGGACGGGGCTTCTTTAGACAGCAGTCTTCCCGACACAAATATTTCATACAGATGTTCAGGCATTCTGAAGTTGTTCATTCTGAAGTACAGCAATGTGTGACTAGGATCGCTACAATGTGATATTCTCTGGAAAACACCAAAGTAGCTGAAGTACTTTGTGGAAACTATATAATGAGATGTAGCAACTCCATGTCTGCCCTGGAAGACTAAGAAAGATACAACATCTTGGGCCCATGGGAGCAAGAAACAGCATAAAAGAAACATGAGAATGGCACTGGAACCAACGGCCCCACCTCTTCTGCAGGTTGAGGAAAGATGTATGTTAGAGGTGAAAAGCAAGAGCAAGTATAGCTATCTTGAAACAGATATTGTTCCTCTGTTTGATAACTGAAAGCTTTGCTTCCTTCCCCAATAGACTAGGACCATGTTTCTGCAAGGATCAGGAGAGCTGATCCTTGAGTCAAAGTGGGCAGTAATTAGACTGGCAGATGACCTCGGGCTTCAGGGTCCCCATCTATCAAACAGGAATTCCAGTACTTGCCACGTCCACCAGGTTGCCATGAGGATCCAGTGAGAAAATGGCCATGAGAGCACACTGTCATCTGCAGACCCCCGTGGGATAGACATTACTGCTGTTCCCAGAAAAATAATTCTTTTCTTTTGTTCTTTTTGCAGAGAACAGAGTCCACAGGAACACTATTTCCTGACCACCTTGTTTGTAGTGTCCCTAAAGACAGCACACAACAAGGCAATTTATTATTATTTGCCAAGCAAAAGAAATATACCCAATGAGTCCAGACAAAGCCATGCTCGTCTCTTCCTGCAGAGTGTCACGTTAGTCCTGTTGCTCATCTAAACAGTGCCCGCTGCATGGGAGTGAAGCTGCTGGTGACACCTTGGCATCAGAAGCTCAGAGCCCTCTATAAAGCAAGAAGGCTGATAGGAAAAGCAGGTGCTGGATGCCAACCACTGGCACCAGCCATCACCGGACATGAAGTCACTGCTGACTATTTCGCTCTCCCCTTGATCTTCATCAAGGAAAATCCAAGGGTCTTTAAATACTAGGAATGTTGGGGCTGTCACCAGGTCTGAGAATAAAATGGGTAAAGGGGAGGTGGTGGAACAGGAGCCCAGGAAAGTTCTCCCTGGGTGTAGTTTCTCCACCTTACAGGAAGGAAAGCGAAATGCTGCTGAATTGGCTTCTTCTGATGAGTAAGGGTCATTAAGACTCCTCAATTGTCCTGGTGAGGGTGGTCACAGCATCATACCACCAGGTATGGTGTGCAGGTCACTACCCCTCTGGCTGCTGTCCCCATGTGGCCACTCTCACACAGCCTGTTGGCCCCTCAGGCTTCACAAGTACTGAAAGACAAGGGTCCAAAAGCAAATTCTTGGCTCCCAAAAGGGAAATGCTGGCCAGAAACAGACTCTCCCCTTACTCCTCCCTGCAACCATTCAGCAGCATTTCTGAGTACCTGCTATGTGGGGGCACCGTGCAGAGCACTGGACTGTGAAGAGGAACCCAGAACAGTGCCTTCCCCAGGCACTCTCAGGAGGGGGACTCTCAGGAGGATGACTACAGAGCACCTGCTGTCATCACGTCTCCCCTCCTCCAGTCGCAGCCCAGCTCTACTTGCTCTCATCTCCCCACCCCCAGGTCCGTGGCATGGTGGTTAGGTCCTATTGGCCGCTGTGTGCAGACCTAGTCCAGCTGGAGTCTCCATGTCCCACATCATCAACACACAGCTTCCCCACCGCCCCCACCATCTCAGTCTCAGAATGGCTCTGAGCCTGGTACACACTTACAGTTTGCCTGGAGAAGCAGCCACAAAGACAGAGCCTCTGTAGACCAGGCTGTCACAAAGCCTCCTGGGGCCTTCCTGGAACAACGCCTTTTATGAAGCACCCCACCTCTGGAAGGCAGTAGTTCCAGTTCTCCAGTCAGTTAATTCCCTCAAATCTGTGTCCCCAGTGCTATGGGTACTGTCCCTGGTATACACACCCAGGACCCACCTCACAGTACCAACAAGGCAACAAATAGAAGATAAATAAATAAGTGAATTAATGAAACAGATACATGCATATATTATTTTGCTAAATTCTCATACAAGCTTTTAAAACAAGTATTATTATGTGTCCCTACCATACAGATGAAGAATTCTGTCAAATCTGTGTGAATGATAGCTCAGAAGGGCCTGAATCTCACCAGCAATCATGCCCACCCAGTTTCTCTCCCTGGTTAATAAGATATGAGCTGCTAAGATCCGGGAGTGTCATCTTCCAGAGCCCTTGTTTTCAGCTGAGGTGGGAGATGTTGCATGTTAAGGCCAATTCCTACAAAACCAATATGCAACAATCAATAGCTTTCCTACACTGATAATGTCACCGAAAAAAAATTAGAAAAACAATTCCATACACAATAGCTTAAAAAAAAAACCCTCAAAACCAAAATACTAACCAAGGAAGTGAAAGACATTGGCAAAGATAATTACAGAACACTGAATAAAGAAACCAAAGAAGACACTAGAAGATGGAAAGACTCCCATGTTCATGGATAGGCAGAATCAGATTAAAGTTGCCATATTGTCAAAAGACATACATAGACCCAAAGCAATCCCCATAAAAACATCAATGACTTTCTTCACAGAACTAGAAAAAAAGGAATAAAATTCATTTGCAAGAATGAAAAAAACCCAGAATATCTAAAGCAATTCTAAACAACAACAAAAGCAATGCTGGAGGCATCACAATATCTGACCTCAAATTATATTATAGTGATAAAAACAGACACATAAACCAATAGAACCAAATACAGGACACAGAGACAAACCCACACAGACACAGTCATCTGACCCTTCACAAAGGCTCCAAAAGCACACATGGGAGAAGACACCCTTTAAAACAAATGGTGCTGGAAAAATTGGTTATCCATATGCAAAAGAATGGGACTAGATCCCTAACATGCACCCTGCACAGGTCAACTCAAAATGGATCAAAGATCTAGAGATTAGTCCAGAAATTTTGCAACTGCTAGAAAATGGCATAGGGTCAACACTTCAACTGATAGGAGCAGGAATGACTTCCTAAATAGAACTCCTAAAGCTCAGGAAATAACACCAAAAATTAATAAATGGGAGAACATCAAACTAAAAGTCTTCTGCACAACAAAGGAAACAGAAGTATGAAGGAGAACCTGTAGAGTGGGAGAAAAGCTTTGTTAGCTACTCTTCTGACAGAGAACTAATATGTAGCATATATAAAGAACTCAAAAAACAAAACAAAACAAAAAAACCCACAAATACTGTTGGGAGTCACCCCAGCTCCAAAGATTAACTTCCCCATCCCCCAAGAAGAGCCATCCAATGGTGAGCCCTGCTGGCTCACATGATCCTTACCCACCAATCAGACTAGCCCTGATGGCTCACATGATCCTTACCCACCAATCAGAAACCACCCCATGCCAACTGTCAGACAGTTCAACCATTAAACTGTCATAACTGTCAAACCACCCCTGGCTCTATAAATATGGGCATTTTCTCCAACAAGAGCCTTGATCGTTCTTTCAAATACCAATCAGTAAATGAGCAAATGAGCTAAACAGACACTTCTCAAAAGAAGAAATACAAAGGGACAACAAACATATGAAAAAAAATATTCTATATATTTAGCAATTAGGGAAATGAAAATCAAAACTACACTGAGATTTCATCTCACTCCAGTTAGAATGGCAGACACTAAGAATATCAATAATAATAAATGCTAGGGGTTGTGGCTCAGGGGTAGAGCACTTGTCTAGCACAGGTGATGCACTGGGTTTGATTCTCAGCACCACAAAAAAATAAATAAAAATAAAGGTCCATCAACAACTAAAACACACACACACACACACACACACACACACACACACATGCTAGAGAAGATGTGAGAGGAAAAGGAAAACTTTTACACTGTTGGTGGGATTGTAAATTAATACAACCACCATGGAAATCAGTATGGGGATTCCTAAAAAGAACAGGAATGGAGCCACCACACAACTCAACATTTTTTTACCCTAAAATATTAAAGTCATCATACCATAGCAGTACATGCATATCCATGTTTATGATAGCATAACTTGCTATAGCCAAACTATGGAACAAACCTAGGTGTGCATCAGTGGATGAATTGGTAAAGAAAATGTGAGAAAAATATATATTTCTCTTGCAGCATCTCCCACCTCAGTTGGAAACAAGGGCCCTGGAAGGTGATACTCCTGGATCTTAGCAGCTCATATCTTGCTTAGCAGGTGTCAGTGGAGAGAGACTGTGAGCATTATCCCATGTTCACTGGTGAGATTCAGAAAAAAATATTTTTTCTTTACCCATATATAAACATACATTTTATGAGTCAATCAAATCTTTATATATTCTGGCCATATTTTATTTATTCTAGCCATATTTTTTCTCACATTTTCTTTCCCATATATAAACATATGTTTTATGAGTCCATCAAATCTTTGTATATGAATATACATACATGCATACATACAAACACACACAATGGAGGTTTTTTAGCCATAAAGAATGAAATTATGTCATTTGTAGAAAAATGGATGGATTTAAGAGCATTATGCTAAAAAAAAATAAGCTCAACTCAGAAAGTCAAGAGTGGTATGTTTTCTCTAATATATAGAAGCCAGAAATGAGAAAGGAAGGGGGGGGGAGCAAAAGTGTGTGTGTGTATGGAGGGGGGTCATCAAACAGAGGGGCAACCAGTGTAGGAAGGAGACCAGGGGAAGGTGTTACAGAGCTGAGGCCTTCCAAGAAACTGAGGCAGCACGAAGACCCCCCTTCAAACCCTGATTCTTGCAATCAAGTCAGAAAGATTTCAGACATGTTTTCAGAGTAACAGGAATAAGCTTACTGAAGGAATAAGAAGAGGTAAAGGAGACACTCTCGAGAAAGAGAGAGGCGGGGCGGGGGGGATCCCTTCAGAGAGGAGAGGGACAATGTGCCTCCGCTACACTCCAGTTTTATTGGGGGATCCCAAACAAGTTTACAGAGAGTCCTTACCAGGTCCACCTCTTGACTTTTGGCTGACAGCAGGATGACATTAGACTTTCAAGTACCCACTGTCATGGCAACTCTAAGTCACCTTGGCCCATGCTGACCAGTTCTTACAGATTTTTATGGTTAAGAGGAACTCTCCTTATCTTCCAGACCTCCCCCTTTAGGGTAACTTGGGTTCCTCTTATCAATATTATCTGAGCCTACATTTCTGGAGCAATTAACAAGTACTTTGCTGAGGAATGTGACATATCTTGTCCACTTAGGCCAGGCGGGGCTGCAGGTAATTTCTTCTTGGAAAAGCACATGTGCAGGTCAACATAGTGGGTCACTTTATAGAATTCTTCTCTTACCTCATGTTCCCACCACCCTCATCTGCCTATTCCCTAATGAAGGAAGAGGGAAGAGAAAGGGAAGGTACTGGGAAATGAAATTGGCCAAATTATATTGTTATAGAGTGTGCATGTACAAATTTGTAACGATCAATGTATGATTAGAATGCACCAAAATATAACAATAAAAAATAAAAATAAAATCTGACTCCATGAGACCAAAACGTCTGGAAATCTCTCACTAACCCAAACAAGAGGATGATTTTATTACTCCATGTCTGGGCTGGGTGAAAGCTTACCTGAGCTCTCTGGGCCTGGCTTAGGATGGATACTCAGTCAATATGATTTGATTGACTCATAAAATGAAAGGGAGGATGAGAGCAACACAATGACCCGATTGTGGACTTGACTTCTTGGTTGCTCAAGGAAAGGTCAAAAAGGAAAACAATAACACCCTTGGGCCCTGCTCCGTCTCCTGTGGCCTAGGAGTCCGCACAGGGCACCAAAGGTTCACAGGACCATTTTTTCCAGGGTTCGCCCCTATCTCAAAGACCTCTCTGGGCTGCAACAGCAGCTGAATCAATTCTGCATTCACTTTCAGTGTTCACCAGCTGAAAAAAAATCCGTATCTGTATGAATATTTCCTGAACATTTAGGCATTTGTGTCAGACCCTGGGGATACAAAGGGACAGCAGGACAAGCTTGCACACCCGCAGGAATGCCCCGACCAGGACAGGCCCTGGGCCTCTGCCGGGGCCAAAGCACAAAGGCAAAGAACACAGAGATCTATCCTTGGGTAAATTCCTCATTTTCCAAGGGTAAGAAGAACAAGGACTTAACCAACTCACTGCTTAAAGTAACTGAGGGGTTAGCGGATGACAGACGAAAGCCAGACCCACTCTGGACTATTGTGTTTCTGCTTAGTACACACAGGGGAGGATCTCAGAGATGTGGTGGCAGATCACGTGCCAAGAGGTGGGACAGAGATAATGAACCCAGCTCTTTTTTCTTTCTCAGTGAAACTTTCTTTTTCTTTTCTTTTTAATTATACATGACAGTAGAATATATTTGGACATATCATAAGTACATGGAGTATAACTTCCTATTTTTGTGGCTGTGCATGATGTGGGGTTATACTGGTCGTGTATTTATACAAGAATATAGGGAAGTTATGTCAGAGTCATTCTACTGTCTTTCTCATTCTCCTCCTTTCCCACTTCCCTTCATTCCCCTTTGTCTAATCCAATGAACTTATATTCTACACTCCCCAATCCTTATTTTGAATTAGCATCCTCATATCAGAGAGAACAATTAGCCTTTGGTTTTGGGGGAACTGGCTTATTTCACTTGGCATAATAGTCTCCAGTTCCATCTATTTATCAACAAGTGCCATAATTTCATTCTTCTTTAAGGCTGAGTAATATTCCATTGTGTATATGTACCATATTTTTTTTATCCATTCATCTGTTGAAGGACACCTAGGCCCCAGAGTTTAGCTATTGTGAATTGAAGTTCTATAAACATTGATGTGGTTATATCACCATAGTATGCTGATTTTAACTCCTTTGGGTCTATGCTGAGAAGTGAGATAACTGGGTCCAATGGTGGTTCCATTCCAAGTTTTCTGAGGAATTTCCATCCTGCTTTCCATAGTGGTTGAACTAATTTGCAGTCCCACCAGCAATGCATAAGTGTACCTTTTCCCTACATCCTCGCCAACATTTATTGTTATTTATAGTCTTTTTTTTTAGTTGTAGATGGACATAATACCTTTATTTAATTACTTTATTTATTTTGATGTGGTACTGAGGATCGAACCCAGGGCCTCATACTTGCGAGGCAAGGGCACTGCCACTGAACCACATCCCAGTCCATTACTTATATCCTTGATAATTGCCATTCTGACTGGAATGAGATGAAATCCCAGCTCTTAAGCCGAATGAGTTCATATCTGTGCAGGCAGGACACAGCAGACCTGGTTCTATGCGAGGTCATAGAGCTGCGTTTTAAAAGTTCCTGAGGAATCAAGGGAACAAGAGAAATACTAGAAAAGCAGAAGAGGGCATATTTTATCCCAAAATTCAAAACAAGTTGGATTCTGGATATGAATAGCTGTAATAATTAGTCACTGCTGATTTTTAAACAAACTTGTAAGTGCTTATAAAAGAACATGCTCATCGTTCATAATGTGACATTGGCTCCTTAAATTAGGTTTGAGGGTTAACCTAACTAGATTTACTGAGAGACAGGGGCAAGGCAATCAGGTTGGAAATAAAGGAGAAATGCTATAGCCATGCACTGTTTGAATTATTACAAAATATTTGACAAATTTTCCCAAGATTGTTTCATGGTCAGATGGTAACATGTGAACAAAAGGTTAACACAGTTGGATAAAATTAGCTCATGACACACTACTCAGGTTCCAAGTTACGTGGTTGATGGCAGCACCAAGCTACGGATTGTTTCTAGTGGTGTGCCACAGGTGTCTAGAGAGTTCAGTTACATTCCCCACAATGGCATGGGGGACAATTTAGAAAGCAGGTCTGTCAGATAACCAGATGAACCAAGGCTAGGAGGGACAGCAATGCCACAGATTACAGAACTGACATTCAAAAGTGTTTACTTATGAGGACCAAATCAATCAAATGAAACTTTTAAAAGCCAAAATATCATTCACGAATGTACAGGAGAAACTTGATGGACAAGGCTTCTTGCGTGAAAAAGATTTAGAAATTTTAATGAAGTAGACACCTCATTTAGACTATGATATGGGTCATTTTATCAAAAGAGTTCATGGGAAAGTCGGTTATATAGCATCCAGATTAAAAGAAATGATAATCCCATCATCCACAGAACATCTGGAGTTTCACGTTTGTTTCTGGAGGCAAGAATTTAAAGAAGTATTGACTCCAAAAGGAAAGGCATGTGGAACTTTCCTTTGTGGAAGAGTTGAAATAACCAAGGGCATCTAGCTTGAAAAGAAACAGATTGTTCCATTTCCCACCACGAGATAGAACCCCAATATGGAATGCAGCCTCCAACACAGCCTCCAGTGATCCCCCCGTATCAAGAATTTAAATGATTAATTAAAAGGATGATTACTCAGAATTCTCATTGTCTAAGACCCAATTTTATTCAAAAGGGAGTAAGCAGTAGTTAATGTACTTCCTTATCTCAGCAAGAAGAAGTACATGAGATACCATGCATTATAGCCAGTGGGTATTTATGCTACAGGACAGGAAACCCCTGCATGCAGGTGAGACCCAGGACCCATAACAAGGAAATGTGCAAGGCAAAGAAATACTATACACAAGCTGAAAAGTTCCCGACAGGTCAAGCTCATTCTTCCCCATCATTTAGGAGTGTGTGTTTCTCATCGTGATCTAGTTGAAATCCAATTCTCTCTGCTTTCATCCTTTCTGTCACTTTTTTTATAGGCACCTCTTTATCTAGGGGCAAATCCCAACCTCTAAGAAGCTCAATTTGGTAAGGACATTAGAATCTATTAAAATAAGAAGTTCAGCATGGGAAAAGAAAAATATTGTCTCTATCCCAACCATCAATCTCTTTTATTGTGGCCTTGTTATCAGTCTCTGGTTATATTTCATAATAGGTTTTCAGAAAGTATCTTTGCTATGAGACCCGAGGGGCAGAGATAGTCAATGAAGATGAAACCAAAAGATGTGATCACAGCAGAGTGACGGTTAGGAAGAAGGTACTCAATAGATGCTTATTGAATTGTTTTGTACTGGATTGGATTGAATTGGACAGATTTAAATTGAAATGCTCAGACTGAGGCATTTAATAAAGCTTCATCTAATTGAGCTGAACGGGCAAAATAAATCATGGTAAATCTGTATCCTGGGACACAGTACCTCCTTTAGAAAATGATCATTCCCTTGTCCCAAAGCAGCCCAGAGGGGCACATTCAGGCTATTCTGTGTGCCAACAAAGAACTGTCTCCAGAATTTATTATTCCATTAGAAAACAACCATAAGAAGTGGCCACTGAGTATATACAACTACCTCATTTGTATGTTATCAAAATTGTGTACAAGATGATATGTGCATATCTAAAATAAATATGTATACTTTAGAGCACATTTTTAGCTTATTGATTCAGATCTACCTGAGTACACCAGAAAGATGCTTGAATTCCTAACTTAATTCTTTGATAACCCAGCAACTAGAGTATTCGTTTTCTAATGCTGTCATAATTCATTACCCTAAATTTGGTGGCCTCATTCTCTCCCAGAAGGCCAGAAATTTGCAGCATTGTTCCTTCTTGGAACCTGAGGGAGAATCTGAGGCTCTATTCCATGCCACTTTCCTGGCCTCTGGTGGTTGCCAGGGATCCTTGGCATTATTTGGCCACATCACATCCATCTCTTCCACCTTTGTACATGGACTGCTTCCCCCTTCCTGCCTCTGTTGTCTCCACGTGGACTGAATATAATGACACTAGTCATTGGATTTATGCCCCACCCCAATCCAGTGTGAAATTGTCTTAACTAATTACATCTGCAGAGATCTATTTCTAAATAAGTTCATATTCTGAGGTTCTAGGTAGACACGAAGAAGGCACTGTATTCAACCCAGTACAAATAGTAAACATCAATCAACCTTCTCATTGGGAGAAATACCACCTTTTAACAGGGATGGTGGTATGTTAATAAACTCACATATAAATTTCTGTAGAAGTCCTTTGCCACCGTTTAGAAGCCTTTTATGGCTCTATCTTTGAGAAGATAAGAAAATCTGAGAGGACTTCTTGTAATGTTGGCATGATTTTTTTTTTTAAGCTTCCAGCTAATTTGTGCAACAAAAGTTTTCCTTTTGAGTTAAGATTTTCATCCCCCACCCCCCTCCTCCAGATTGAACCCAGAGGTACTTCACCACCAAACTACATCCCTGGTCCTTTTTTTTTTTTTTTTTAAGGCAGGATCTCACTAAGTTGATTAGGGCCTGAATTGTTAAGGCTGGTCTTGAGCTTGTAATCCCCTTTCCTCAGCCTCCTGAGTGGAGTTGCTGGGATTACAGGCAAAAAAAAATTGTCTTAATTGTGGTATCATTTACATACAATGAAACTCACAGGTCTTAACAGTACAATTTGAGTGTTAACAAACATATTCACAAAATGTAATTCATACCCCAATCAAAATACTGAACATTTCCATCACCTTAGAAAGTTCATTTATGCTTCTTTCCAGTCAACCCTGCTCCTCCAAAGGCGACTGCTATTCTATTTTTTTATCACCATAGATTAATCTCATCCATTCTTAAGCTTCACATAAATGGAGTCATACTATGCATACTCTCTTGCATCTGGCTTCATTGGTTCATAATCACATTTTTGAGTATACAGTAGCCTCACTCTTTTTGTGGCTGAGTAGCAGCTCACTGTATGAGCAAGCCACAATCTGCTCATGCACTCACCTGTTGATGGACATTTGGATTTTTTCCAGTTGTAAGCTATTTTTTAAAACTCTACCAGCAACATTACCACTCAAAGCATCTGTGGATAAATGTTTTTATTTTCTTGGATAAATACTTAGGAGTGGGTCATAGATTAAGTTTATGTTTAACTTTATCAAGAACTACCATGCAATTTTCCAGTAATGGTACCATCTTCACCCCCACTGGCTTTGTAAGGAAGCCAGTTGCTCCATACTGTGACCAGTGTTGGCACTGTCAGTCTTCCATGTTAGATCTCTGGTAGGTGGAATTTATTTTGCATCTCCTTGATGTGTAGAGATGTTGAGAACAGTTTATGTGTATATTGGGCATTTTAATTTCTTCTGTTTAAGTTTTGGTTTTAGTCTTTTGCCCAAATTTTTATTCAGTTGTTTGCTCTTTTTCATTATTATTATCAAGCTATAGGAGTTCTTTATAAATTCTGGAGACAGGTCCTTTGTTTAAAATATATAATGCAAAACATCTCTCTCCTTCTGTGGATTGCCTATTCATTTTCTAAATAGTGTCTTTTAATGAGCAGATATTTTTAAGTTTTGCTGAAATACAATATAGCAACCTTTTATTTTATGATTAGTGGCTTCTGCACCATCTCCAAGAAATTTTTCACAACCCAAGATCATGAAGATGTTCTCCTATATTTTCTTCTAAGTTACAAGCTTTGCTGTTTTACCTATTACAGTTTGAGGTCTGTGATTCATCTTAAGTTAACTATTGTGTGGTGTGAGATAAGGTTCAGGGTTCATTCTTCCCCTGTACAGATGTGCAATCATTCCAACACCAGTTTTCCAAAGATGTTTCTGTCTCCATTGAGTTACTTTAGCCCCTTTATCAAAATCAATTAACCACATAGAATCAAGTCTATTTCTGGACTCTTTATTCTACTTCATTGATGTGTCTGCCCATCCTCATGCCAATACCAAATTCCCTTGGTTGCTATACCATTTTAGAAAGTCTTCTTTTTATTCGGTACTAGAAATTGAACCCAGGGATGCTTTACCACTGAGTCACATCCCCAGTCCTTTGTTGCTTAGGGCCCCAATAAGTTGCTGAGGCTGGCTTTGAGATCACAATCCTCCAACCTCAGCCTCTCAAGAGGAAGTCTTGAAATTACATATGAGTTCTTCAACTTTACTTTCCTTTTCCAAGATTATTTTGTATTTTAATTTTTATATAGTGAAAAAAACTTGTTGGCATTCTAATTGTAAATGAATTGAATCTATAAATTAATTTGGGGAGAATTGACATTGAACCATATTGAGCCTTATAATCCATACTGTGGTATTTCTCTCCATTTACTTCAGATACCTTGAGTTTGTCTCAGAAGTGTTTTAGTAGTCTTTGGTGTAGATATCTTACACATATTTTGTTAAATATATTATGAAATATTTGGGGGGTTTTGATGTTATTGTGGATGGCACTTTTATTTTATTTTCCAATTGTTTCTTTTACACAGAATAACAAAAAGAAGACCCAAATAGCTACAAGACACACTTATTTAAAATTGCACATTGGGCTGGGGATGTGGCTCAAGCGGTAGCGCGCTCACCTGGCATGCGTGCGGCCCGGGTTCGATCCTCAGCACCACATACAAACAAAGATGTTGTGTCCGCCGAAAACTAAAAAATAAATATATAAAAAAAAATTCTCTCTCTCTCTGTCTGTCTCTCACTCTCTCTTTAAAAAATAAAATAAAATTGCACATAGGTTGCAAGTAAAAGACCAATAAAAGACACTGTACAAACACTAATCACAAGAAAGACCTAATGTCACACAGTTTTTTTCAGAAATAGAGATAATAAAGAGAGTCAAATCATCAAAAGACATAAAAATCTTAAATGTGCATCACAATAACTGAGTTTCAAAATACTTGTAGCAAAAGCTTACCCAATTAAGGGGACAGACAACTTTGCAATTACAGTTACAAATTTTAACCCTGTACTTTCAGTAATTGATAGAACAAGTAGACAACAGTTTATGAAGATACAGATGATCAGCACTATCAACCAAATTAAGTAATATTTATAGAACACTAGACCTTCAACTACAGAATATTCTTTCTTTTCAAATACACACAGAAAATTAACCAAGATCAACCAAAATCTGGGCCATGAAATGAGTCTCAATAAATTTCTCAGTACAGATCAGAAAGGGCTCTTAGAAGTTAATAACAAAAACAAATCAGGAAGACACCAAATATGGGAATTTTAAAATATTCTACCAAATAAGCTTTAGGTTAAGGAAGAAATCATCAGAGAAATCAGAACATATTTTGAAACTGATGGAAAATGGAAAGAAAAACCCAACATAGTAGAATTTAGGGTTTTAAATATGCATATGAGAAAAGAAGAAAGATCTAAAATAAATTATTTAGGTTTCTACCTTAATAAAATAGAAAAAGAAGAGAAAATTAAAGTCATAGTAACTATAAGGAAGGAAGCAAATTAAATTAGGAACAAAAAACAATGGACTAAAAAACACAATAGAGAAGTATCAACAAAGTCAAAAATTGTAAGGGTTCTGTACTAACTTATTAATTTCATTTTAAATCCGAATGTGTATGTGTGCTCAACTCGTATAACTCAAAACTATAATTAAAAAATTAAAAAGTCTGCTACAAAGTTAAGACCTGGCAGAATGCCAACAGTTGCCTAAGGTCAGACCCCAAGGCAAACTAAGCTCCAGGGCTCTGCCAATGCATTTTAATTTCAGCCTTTCAGATTCAGGGCATCTAAAAGAGAGTTTGAATTATAGTTCAGTGGTAGAGTGCTTGCCTAGTATCTGTGAGATACTGGGTTGGATTCTCAGCATGGCATATAAATAAATAAATAAGATAAAGGTCCATCAACAACTTAAAAAATATTTTTAAAGAAAAGAAAAATGGTTTGAGGATGTGGCTCAGTGGTTGACCACCTCTGGGTTCAAACCCCAGTACCAAAAAAAAAAAAAAAAAAAATTAAAAACATGTTCAAGAGAAAGAGCAGATTGAAAGAATGTCTTGGGGAAGGTGTTTGAGTTGGAATGAATCTCAGGCAGACAGGGTAGCCAGAAAGAGGGGAAAGGGTTTACTTTTTCTGGAAAGGAAAAGAGGGAGGCAGCCTCAGATTTATTAAATGGCAGCTGGAGTCTGAGTTGGGGCTTATATATCAATCAGCTCAACGACTCCTCACCATCAGCTGTGCTGTAGGCACTGCTGCCATGTTACAGGGAGAGAAAAGTGAGAGCAAGAGTCTGAGGACGAGGGGAGGACTGCAGAATTCTGGGGAATTGAAGCAGGGGCAGGAGACATGGAATCAGAATCAAGGGTGATGTAGCCAAAACCATCTGGTGTAGTCAAAATCTTTGCCAACCTCTCCACTGAAATGTTATGGTTTGGATGTGAGGTGTCCCCCAAAAGGTCATGTGGGAGACAACGCAAGAAGGTTTGGAGGAGAAATGCTTGTGTTATAGCCTAATCAGTGAATTAATCCCTGATGGGGTTAACTGAAGTGCTAGGGTGTGGCTGGAGAAGATGGAAATTGGGGAGCGGCTTTTGGGTGTATATTTGTGTCTGGCCAGTAGAGTCTCTGTTTCTGCTTTCTGATCACCATGATGTGAGCTGCTTCCCTCTGCAGTACTCTTCCGCCATGATGTTCAGCCTCACCTCAAGCCCCGAGGAATGGAGCAGCCAGCTGTTTATGGACTAAGACCTCTGAAATCGTGAGCCCTCAAATAAACTTTTCCTCTTTTCTAGTCAGATCCTTTAGTCACAGCAGGAAAAAAAAAACAAAACTGACTAAAACATGGACCATCAGCTCCATGAAGGCAAGTATTACATCCTTCTTCGCCTTTATTCTAGGACAGCACCTAAAATACATGTCAATAGACATAAAGGAAATATGAATAAATGAGAAAAGCTTTTCAACAGCATGCTCATTCTCACTAATTGTGAGGAGGATTGAGATCCTGTCTTTTAAGGTAGCATGTCCTGTTTGCAACTAAAAGGCTCAGGGGTCACTCCAGGTAAACTGGGCTGACTGGGCTGCGCAAAATAACCACACAAGAGACACAAATACCTTTTTATTTGGGGTCGCTGTGACGGCTCCTCCGACCTTAAGGGTCCGCAGGAAGAGAGAGAGAGAAAGAGAGAGAGAGAGAGTACGCGTTGACCCCTTTGATTGAAGAGAAGCTATTCATGTGAGGCAAGGGGTCAGGTTTCAAGGGGCTGAATCTATCTTCCTGATGTCCACTGTCAGCAGGTTGACTGACATCTAGGTAGGCCACACCCAAGGACACAGTAGGAGAAGGGGACACACACAGGCACTTCCATGGAAGATCTGTCCTAAACAGGGCAAGGGGTTATATTACAAAGGATCAGGTGAGCTTAGCTTCACTTATGGGGCTGTAGGAAGCCACGCCCAGGCAAGAAGACACAGTCAATGGAACCCTAGAAGAGCGGGGCAGTCTAGCAGCATGGGTGCCTGACACCACATCGCCCAGCAGGGGAGTTAACTCAATCAAGGGCGACGTTGGTCTCCCACAATGTTCTGCCATTTTAATATCCCTGATTAAATAAAGGTGAGGGTTGGCAGCCACTGCAGGACCACTTAGTACAACATCCTGAAACTCTAACACCGGGCTGATTTTACAGGCCCTGATGCTTCTGTTAGATGAAAGCTGTCCACCTACACCTGAAAACCCTGATTATGCTCAGACCCAGCCAAAGCCACATTTTCAACCTGATTCTATGTTCTTTCTAAGACATAAAATGTTAACATTAGCTCAGCAAAGATCGATGTCAAATTTCACATATATGGTGAGCTCTTTTATGGGCCCTCGGATCTGAGATCACACAGCTGTCATAACATTGGCAGGGAGACCTGATGAAAAGTCAGCCTGGCTCTGAAATATCATACTCCTGATGACCATAAGGACAATGGCTTTGGAATGCGACAGACATTATCTCTGGGGAAAACCAGGACAAGTGGAAATCAGAGAGCATGAGGCCATGGCTGAGTTTTGGGCCTGAATATTCCTATCAACCTCAGAAGAATGTCTAAGCAGAGAACACTTCTTTTCTTCTCTTTCCCCATTGAAGGACTAGAGACCCTTTATTGCTCTAGTGGACCCTCACCTGCCCTCAGCCCTCTGCAGGGGCCATGTAAGTTATTCCATGTGCCTCACCTACCACAGGTGCTCCATAATTATTCATTGAGTCCACTGATGCACTAACAGATATTAGGAACACCACCAACTCTTTCTACTTCTCCTCTGACTTCCTGAGATGCAGTGACCATCAGACAGAGCATAACAGTGGCTCGGTTCCTTCATACTAGTCTCTGGAGGGACCCAGTACTCTTTACTGGAAGTCTTCTAGTACTTACTATTGAGTGGGCCTCCAAAGCCAGCATTCATGTTCCTGAACCATCACAGAAATAGATGGCTTTGAATATTAAGTCTCCCATCCTGGTCTGAGGACCTCTTACCTCCATTTAATCCCATCTCCCAGCCCCAGAACTAAAAGTGAAAGAGATGGGGACAGAGACCACTAGGTCTGATGAATCTGACCTTTTTTGAGGCTACACACTGCCAGAATCCAAGGGCAACAGACAGTTGTTTCTCTCAGTTCTCTGCTCTTTCCCCCTGTGGTGTCTACACCTGGGTATGGCTTCCAGCCCTACCTGTGTGAACCAAGCGGCCTGCCTGATGGGAGCACTAGCTCCCTCCCCCTGGGCTCAGGTGCTAGCTGGCAGCCAGAGAGCCCACATCAGCCCTGGGGGAGGGAGAGGAAGGAAAACGAAATGAGTCTTCAGGGACTGGAGAATTATTTGGTGAAATGTTCCTAAGCCTTTTCTGCTTAATACCCATAAATTTCAGGGACCAGGTATGCTAACAGCTTTTGATTTATGATGTCTTTATTTTCACATCGAATTTAAGTCAATTTATGAAAGGTAGCAAGAGTAAAAGAAGCCTTTAAAAAAAATGCTTTGGGAATCCATCATGGGTCAAGCCATTTCTGTCAATCTCTGCCTCCACGTCATTAAAACAAGGGCTCGGGGTGCTGACAGCTGGGCAGCTAATTACTGTTGGACTCTGGCCCACCAGCCTCCTCCCCTCCTGGAAACTCTGCTCCCCTCCCCCAGGACCCTGCCTTTGGCAAGGCCTCTTAATGACTGCTGAGGGCCAGGAGGAAGGCCTGCCTTGGGTACATTTGGTGGGGACAGGTCTCACTCAGCTGCCATGGCCTAGAGATATTCCCAGGACCTCTAATTAAAATGCCTGCAGCCGAACGTCTGCGCTCCCATTTCATTGCTCAGGGGTTACAAGGCTCCCACTAATGCTGAACTCAAATTAACAAAACGCTGCGTCAGCCTTTCTTGCCCCATTACAATGTTATTGTCATATTTATTAGCGTGATTCCCTGTAGGTCACTGGTAGGAAGATCTGAAAAGTGAGTTAAGCATTCTCCTCGGCTATATGGGGAAAGTGCTTCACCACCTCCCTGCGGCCCACGGAAACTTGGTTTGCAATTTGTGTTCACAGAGACTGCAGGCTGGAGACACCGCTCAGCTTCTTGCACTGGTTGGGGACTAGCTCTTTCCAACTGTAATTATCTTCCATTCATGCTACTGTAAAATGACTAGGTTGCTGCCACTGCTTTTATTTCAAAGAACAGTTCTATTATTCGTTTACTAAAATTTACAATCTACAGCACTTCCTTGAATTAATTATAGTCTGAGGGGAAAATAAACAAACCTCACTGATCACATTGATCTAAATCACATTAGCCTAATTGCGTGATGTTCAGAATTAAGTTTACTTTTGCACCTCTTGCTAAATTACTCCCACCCTCCTCAGGTCTGAATGCCTGCTTCCTTGCTGGTCTGGAGGAGGCATATGTTACCCAGAGGAACAGGAAAACAGAGGAGGAAATCCTCCTTGGAATGTTTGACAAGGAAGGAAAGATACGTTACTATTACAATTTGTTCTTGGCAAAGGGACGTACACCCCAACACATTCCTCCCTGTCACCAGAAACACACTCTCAGATCCTGCAGCAAGAGAAGATTAAGAGTCTGGCTACTGGGGCTGGGATTGTGGCTTAGTGGGTACATGTGAGGTCCTGGGTCGATCCTCAGCACCCATAAAAATAAATAAATGTATTGTGTCCAACTATAACTAATATACATACATATATACATACATATATATATATATATATATTTTTTTTTTTTAAAGAGTTTGGCTACTGTATATGGTCTTGAAGGACACATCAAATTTCATCACATGAAGAAGCGAGAGAGAAGAGAATTCCAGGACACAGAAAGAAAAGATGAAAAAATAAAGAGGCTTGAGAATGTGTGGAGAAGGCAGAAGGCTCAGGTGGCCTTTTCTTTTCTATTTTCGAGTATGTTTTAGAATATGTGTAAAATATTAACATGTATGTATGCAATCTGAATATACATGGAACGGAGATGCATACTCAAGAATGCATATTATAGTAATACAAATATTGTGATGATTTAATGGAGAACATGGGCAAAAAAATTGACAACCACCAATGTAAGCAATGGACTCTCAGGTAAGCAACTGAATGACCAAATCAGGGCTCTGTTTTGCATGATGGTATCCCCTCCAAACTTCATGTTGAAACTTAACCCCTGATGCAATGTTTTAAGAAGAGTGACCTTCAGGAAGTGATTAAGTTATGGCAGTCCTGTCCACACGAATTTGCTTCCTTATAAAAGGACTCGGGTTGAAGGGAGCGCTCTCTTGCCCTTCTATCCCCTCTGCCATGTGAGGCCACTGCATTCATCTCCCCTGGAGGATGCACCATCAAAGCACTATCTGAGAAGCTGAGAACAGACCTCACCAGGTACCAGTCTGCCAGCATCTTGATCTTGGACTTCCCAGTCTCCAGAACCATAAGACATGAATTTTTTCATGTTTAAAAATTACCCAGTCTAAGGAGTTTTGTCAGAGCAGCACAAACAGACCAAAGTAATCAGATCTGTGTCTCACAGATATCCTTGGAGCAATAATAAGGTGGGTGGCAGGGAGAAGCAATTAGAAGCAAAGAGGCAGAGCAAAAGTGGCATGGCTATGGTCCCCATGAAGGGTGCTATGAGGATCTGAGCAAGGGCAACAGAGGAAATGGGGAGAGAGGGGATACAGGAAACTCTCCTGAAAGTAGCATCTATTAGACTTGTTTTCCAACTTGAAGGCATGGAAGAGTATGGGATTCTAAAACATATCTTGGATAACTGAAGAACAGTGATACATTTAAAAAAGACAGAATATTCCAATGAGAAGGGGGTAAATGATGAGTCTGGTTTGGGATCTGTTGAGTTTAGGGTGCCTGTGGAAGATGTAAGCAGGGATGACCATTAAAACAGTTGAAATTCCAAACTGGAGCTCAATAGGGCTAGCCAAGAAAGCCCTCAGGTTCATAATCCATCTCCCCTCCTGTCCATACCTCCATTGATGCACCCAGAAATCATGGGAGCACCTCTGTACACCAGGCACCCTGAACATGGTCAGTGGCAAAGGGGTAGTTAACAAGCAGAGGCTGTTCCTGGGCTAATAGGGCAGAGCCCTGGTGCTAGCCACTGTTGGCACTAGCTCAGTCCTAGAAGCTCAGTCTTGATACTTCCCAGCTGGGAGGTGTGAGGCTGTCACTATTGGTAAGAACCCAAAGCCCAGGGTGCTTATTCTCACTCTTCTCACCGTGGACCACTGCATATGGCCTGCCCCACCAGGTGGGGCCAAGAATCTACTGGAAATCCTCAGTTGGGGGTATCACTGAGTGACATGTGGATAAGAAATTCACCTTCTAAACCCCCAGGATCACTGGTCTAGAGGTAAGGTGGCTCTCCCAAGGCTTCTGCCAGTGTGTGAGATGTCACCCATTAATAGTGACAGGCCAGGGTCAAATTCAATTCACACCAACAAGTGTGTGGGTTTGAGTCATATAAGAAACACATTTTCACACCTCTCCATGCTCAATCAGCACATCTTGTCCTCTCCTCAAGTTAAGGTGTCTTCACATACTCAGGTTCTTATTGACAATGGGATTCAGGAATGCAGGACTTTTGTCCTAACCCTTGCACTGTCACTGATGCAGCGAGATATTTAACTCAGGGTGTCTCAGGCTCCAGGAAATGAAGCTTGTTAACCAGCTTATGGGGAGGTAATCCAATTTTAAAACATTAGAGATTTAAAATTTGGGCCCTAATAATTATTGCCCATTTCAGCAAGTTAATCTCTTAAGAACTGGAAGAAAAAGAAAACCTAATCAAAGTTGGATTAATAATTTTCACTTAAAGAACCCATATCATCAAGAATCCCCCTTCCAGTTGGTGCACCAAGTATCTTAGGCTGTATCCTGACCCCTGAGCGAGGTAAGACACACAAAGAGACCTGACTCAGCTATCGGAAGATCTGAGGTGCCAGACTAACACCATCAGTACAACCCCTTTTGTTGGGGTTCATCAATTTTAGGGCTTTGTGAACCTGTACTGTGCAGGGAGGGGAGGGGCAGAAGTGGAGAGGGGGATATAGAGAAATTCCAGCTGCCTTTTAAAAGGGATTTGGGGACATCAAGACTACTTCTCTGCTCTGGGGGACAGTTGGAAGCTTTGTGAATCTCTTGGCTGTCTAGAGTGAAGGTACAGGAGTGTGACTGGCCTAAAATTCTAAGAATTGTTGGTAATTTGATAAGAGATAAGAGACCACTATGAGACAGATTTACCATTGATAGTTGTTATGGTTTAGATATGAGATGTCCCCCAAAAGCTCATGTGTGAGAAAATGTAAGAAAGTTCAGAGGTGAAATGATTGCATTATGAGAACCTTGACCTAATCAGTGCATTAATCCACTTGAATGGATTAACTAGACGGTAACCGTAGGCAGGTAGGTATAGTTGGTGAAGATAGGGAACTGAGGGTGTACTTTGGAGTATATGTTTAGTCCTCAGTGAACTGAACGCTGTCTCTGTTCCCTGGTTGCTATGTTCTGAGTCACTTTCCTTCTCCACACTTTTCCACTATGGAGCAGTATGGCATGATAAACCATCATCTGGCCATATAGAAAGACTTCATTTTCCTAACCCTAGGAATAACTTTATTTTGTGTATGAACATAGTATATGTCTTCATCTGTTTTCTATTACTATAACAAAACACTTGAAGCTGAATAATTTCTAAAGAAGTTTAATTAGCTTATAATTTTGAGGCCCAAAAGTCCAAGATTGGGTAGCCCCATCTGTGCAGGCAGGCCCTCTAGTGAGGGGCTCCTTGGCTACAACACATTGTGACAGTTGCATCATGGCAGGACCATGTGTGAGAGGGACTGATCACATGGCAAGACAGGAAGTCTGAGAGATTCAGGGATCCATACTTGCTCTTTGCTTTTGTTTTTTTTTTCCCCATATTTTTTTACTGGTGCATTATAATTGTGCATAATGGTGGGATTCATTGTTACATATTTGTACCAGGCTTCCTCTTTTTACCAGGTTCACCATTTTTATAAGAACTTTCTCTACTGGCAATTTACTAAGGTCCCAAAAGAACTACTCTAATCCCTTCCAAGGGCAGCATCCCAATGACCTAATTGTCTTGCCCGAGGCCCACTTCTTAAAGGTCCCAGTACCACAACACCTCCCCCTGCAGGACAAGCTCCCAGTACATGAAACTTAGGGGACACACTGGAACCATAGTTAAACCATAGCAATGTATTTCTACTCAACTATAGACTTTGTGTTTTCAGAAATGCAATTAGTGTATACAATGAGAGAACACTCTTCTTTATTTTGTGCAGAATTCCAAGAGTTATCATTTTGGAAAACCGTGTCACAGGTAGCTCCTGCTACCTGTTTTAGACTGCACTAGAAGGTACAGCTCCACTCTTGGGAGCAACTATCAGCACCTGATCGCATAAAATTAAACTCGTATTTATTAAAATAATAGTTCTCCCTGAAAATGCATACTTTCTGATGGTAACAACTGTATATCCTTCAGCGTCGGGGTGGGGAGTAGGTTACTCTGGACATTATGTGGAGTAGGGAGTGGGTCACCTGCACCAGAAGGAGTTTAGGAATTACTTTGCTTTCATTCCCATTTATATTTCAATTAGACATCATATTAATTTTTCTTTTCTTTTTATACTGGGCATAGAACCAAGAGCTTCTTGTAAGCTAGGCAAGCATTTTACTACTGAGCTACACCCGCAGCCCTAATTTTTCTTAAATGACAGGTAGGGGCAGGTTATGTTATCTGGGAATTTCACCTCAGGGTTGTAAACAGGGTGTTAAAAATGTTAGTAATAAAAAAGGGAGGTTGAGTCTGACAGGATGGAGAGCCCACTGCTTTAAAAAAGAAAAGTTTGCTGTAAACCCAAAATGCCTTTTCAAGTGGAAACACCAGGGAATCATTTCCTTTCTGGAACCTGCTGGTCTTGGAACTGCCCAGTCTGGCTGAGCAGGAGCAGCTGGCTCTGAGGTATGAATGAGCTCTTTCTCCTCAGCCCTTGCAGGTGAAATCCCCAGTCCATTTCTCAAACTAGAAAAGACTTGGCAAACTTTATATGGTCATGTGGTTCTCAACAAGCTATGTAGCAGAAGCCTCAGTTTCCCCATCTATGTGATGGAGATAAAAACAAGCCTTCCTATGTTGACTTCCTGTGTGCATCAAACAGGTATATTTAGCTTCCCCCAGCCTCCTTGAGTATATGGCACTCAATAAATGCAAGCATGGATTTATTACCACTTGTATAGCACTTCAGGTTTACCAAGCCTTTCTCAATATTGTTTCTTTTTAGAACCTGGGCAATGGGGGCTGCCAAGGAGATCCATCCCCAGGAAGGAAGAGAGGTTCCAGGAATTTCGGGGATGTTCCAGTACTGGCTCTGACCACACTGGTAGCCAATTAGCTGGCTTTTGGAATTGGAATCTATGTGGCTCCAAATGGAGATGTATTCTGTGCAGTTCTGAGGATAAAGTGGGTCCTTAGAAGATGTAGTTGCCAGAGAAGGACGTTGGGGGAAGTACAGAAGTGAAAAGCTACTCTTGCTGACAACTGGAGCATCCTAACAATGGAAAGGTGGGGGCCTGACCTTGTCCTGGGAGGGATGCCTTCAAACCCATCTCACCTGGGAATCTGGGAATCACTTGTAGACCCTGCTCAGAGTGTAGGCTTTTGCTTTCATGTCTTTATTCAGTTATCAGATACTTTACCCTCAAGGTCATCATTTAGGTCATTATTTTAACCTTTCAACTTCTACAGAGAGGTAATCTGTCTGGGGCTTATGTGGATCCATGGGCCCCATATAAATTCTCCTTACCCTGCCCTAAATCTGTGTTCTCAGGGATGAGAAAGAGAACCTCTGGAAACTGGTAGTCAGTACACAAAACACATAAGCAGAATACAGGAAATCTGCACCAAAGGGATTTCCTTAGCTTTGTCCACGAAGCCACAAAACCTCACAATGTCCTCTGATAAAAATCTATGAGGTCCTTGGTCCTACTAAAATTTTTTTCTCTTCAGGCATGAAAATGTCAAATACAGTCTTAAGAAGTAACCTGACCAATTTCAGAATATATATATATATATATATATATATATATATATATATATATATATATATATATATATATTAAAAACTCAACTTAGCACTTGATCTAAAAAAAGATTTGGGCTGTTTCCATAGAAGTGTATGTCAAACAAACCTTTTTAAGGTACTTTTTCCTCAGTCTGCTATCAGGACACTTGAAGTTGCTTATTCTTCACTGAGTTCATGCCAAATGACTAAAAGGGAGGGCAACAGTCCTCTATGCTATCACATGTCATTGGCCCCCACACATTCCTACACACATCACACCCCAAATTGAGTTTCTGACTTCACATCCCTGGGGAGAGTTTATACTCACCTGGTCTCATTTAAAGCAACACACACTCATACAGCCTTTCACTTTGGGACCAATTAACCATTTCTACATCAGATGCTAACATAGCCCCCACCATACCATTTGCCTTCTTTATTTATAATATTTAATATTCATTATGTTACAAATACTTTTAACAAGGGCTATATTTTCACACTGTGGGTGGTGATTTGAGGCATTAGAACCAGTTTTCCCCCACTATTTCTAAGCTTTGTTTGTAATGTGCACACCAAAGTTATGTGTGTGTGTGTGTATATACACACACCCACATACACATGCATACATACATATGTGTATACATACATACACATACATATATATGAATATATATCCACTTGAAGCTTTTATGAAAATGATGTCTTAAAAGTGATACATTCAGGGCTGGGGTTGTGACTCAGTGGTAGAGCGCTTGCCTGGCACATGTGAGGCACTGGGTTTAATTCTCAGCACTACATAAAGAAATAAAGAAATAAAACCAAGATTTTGTGTCTATCTATAACTAATATATATATATATATATATATATATATATATATATATATATTTCTTATTTGTTTTTTAAGTATAAATAGACACAACACAATGCCTTTATTTTTATGTGGTGCTGAGGATTAAACCCAGGTCCCGCCTGCGCTAGGCGAGCGCTCTACCGCTGAGCCACAATCCCAGCAAAATATATATTTTTTTTAAAAAGTGATACATTCAAATATGCTCAAGCACATTTTGGCATCTGAAAGGGAGAACTCCCAGCACAAGGGGCAACACACAAAAGACTGTTGGACTGACCCCTGAATCTCAAGGCAAACTCCCCTGGTACATGCAACAGTGGCAATAGCATGAACCAAACTTGCTCAATTATAACCAGTGACCACAGACTGCTCACAATTAAAACATGACAGACATCTGTTCCCACAGCTCTGATCAATATAGCCAGCACCTCATCCAACAGTCTCTTTGGAATAAATAGCATGTATTAATAGCTGATTGATAAAAATTTTCATATCATCATCATTTCCCAATAATGAGGATACTAGATCCTAAAGAATTGTGGGGAAAAGAGGTCAGCCTCTTTTTTGAAAGGCCATGAGGAAAGAGAAGGATGCTTAGAGTCCTATAGAAGCTCAGAAATGGTTGACCCAAAGAAATTGTTTGAGTCACATGACCTCCAAATTCTGGCTCCAAAACCAGAAGTATGAATGCCCCAGAACTGGCTTACACTTTGTGTTTTTCTCTTCAGTTCTTCCTTTCCTCATTCGCCAAGACAAGGGCTGCCTGTCAAAACAGGATGCAGATCCTGAGGCCAGCCCCAGGCTGGCTTGGAAGCTGTATCCAAGGCAGAACCTCAGACATAGCCCTCAGAGAACACACTGGGCTGGTGAGAGGGCTCAGGGCCTGGCTCTGGCCACCAAGGAAAAACACACTCCTGGTATTCAACCCTGGTTTTCTCATCATAGCAATAATGTCCCAGAATAACCTATGGATAAAAGATGAAGGAAAAGGAGGAAATATTTCCTTCAATGCCCAAAGAAAAGGATCCATAGATCTAGAAGTTGAGAGCCATGTGCTCTTGTTAGCTATTATTGAATCTTTTCTAAAGCGCACCTGCAGATATGCGAAGGAGAGGAACTGTCAAATCCTCATTGGAAAGGAGAAGGACTAGGTCCCTCTACTGGGTTTTATTACAGTACCTCTTTGTTTGGTGCCATTTTCCCTCCTGGACTTAGACTCAATTGGAGGGTCTAAGTCCAATTCTTTGCTTTGCCCAGCTCAGCATTTGTCCCCAAGTTTACTACCTACCTTAACAAAAGGCTGCCCATTTCTTTAATATTACTTCCAAGCCATCTGTTTCTGACTTGGAAGAATGAGGGCTTTGGGGTCTATAATAATCAGCACAGGAAGAGAAAAGGGGCAAAGGTTTTTGTTACCAAATATTCAGCTCTCAAAAGTTGAGTCACCATCACAGAGCCAAGCAGACAACATCACCGTCTTTCAAAATACAGCACTGACACTATTTTTCCCTGGCACATTAATGTTCTCATGACAGCCAACTCCATTCCTCTGCTTCTGTGTTGTGTGCATTCTGGAGAAAGCAAGACCGCTCACTCCTCAGCCTTCCTCAAAGGCAGATGGCACCTGGCTGCAGGAAGGTGCAATCATTCTCGGAAATCAATAAGGGTGGGACCAAGTTCTGATCAATAACTGCAGCTGCCAGAAAGAAAAAAAAAGCACACCTGCCCCTCCACAAACAAAAATTTAGGTAGAGTGTGCCTGAGCTGGGGGAGGAAAGAGGAGAATATATAGTTTCACATCCCTGGATTCTACATAAAACTTAATTGATGTAACTGGTACAAACCATAGTAATCTCAGGGCAGTCTGCCATGTGGATCTGAGAATATACTCCCATGACTCCAGGGTGTCACACAGACTCAGTGGAATGACTTTTCAGCTTAATATAAAGTGAGGACTGCCACAGGGTGATAGATTCCTTTCTGCTTTCAAACAGTAGCCCAAGAAGCAATCATCCCAAGAAGCAATAGAGGTGTTTTATCTCCTCAGTGATGGCAAAGGGACCCTCCTGATTGCAAGCACTGATTTATTCCAGAATGCAGGAGTGCTGCTTGCTGCTGGTCTCTACCCCACCAGCCTGAAGGCAGGAACATTCTTGGTTCATGCCTCTGTCAGAACTGCCCGCCTAACCCAGCAGGAAGCCTTGTCACTAGTATCCCGTCCTGTCTTGGCTGAGAGAAGCGGGAGCCCCGCAAGACTAACGCTTGAAGAATCCAGTGACGTCTGGAAGGGTGATTTGCATCCCTTACCACTTGTCTGCCAGCCACTGGGGCCATGGGGCTGCCCCTCAGGGCTGCCCACCAGTGACCAGCAGCACTGGAAAGCTGTGTGCGTGTATCTGTCTGTCTGTCTAAAAGGTCTGTATGGCACAGACTGCTCTGAAATGCCTCTTCAGACATTACTTGGTGTAAATCAGGGTAAACTCAATTCCAAACCAACTGGACACATCTAAAATGGCCCTCCCGCCCACAGCTCCTCTTCTCCGACTCTCAATCTAAATCTCGGCATCTGACAAACCACGAGTGAGCGTTTGCAGAAATATGAGGGAACAAGTCCTTGCCAGAGCTGAAAATGAGATGAATGCGGCAACAATGGAAAACACTTAGCACCCCGTGGGCTGGCAGCCAGGGCACCGGACCTGGTGTGGGCGCACCAACAAACACAGGATTCACCACAGCGATTTACAGCTGAGATTTATAGCAGGGACCAGAGTGCTGCGCTCCTGCAGATGCAGAGGTTTTCAGAGAAAAGGTAGAAAAGGAAAAATGAAGAAAGAAAGTGACAGATTCAAATGCAAATCAAATATTCTGAGCTACTCTTTTGAGCTCAGAAATTTTACCGTGATTTGGGTGATTTCAATGGTCTTTGAACCACATTGGGAAATGTCAGAATAGATGTTTGAATTAAAATCCAGTGGGTTTGCCAAAGGACCAATTGTTAAAAATTGGCAGCATTCCAGAAAACTTGCCAGGCTGCATACTGCCCGAGGCTCAGAGAATTGCTAATTCCAGAGAAAGTTAATTATCACCTTATTGATAAAGGGGTAATTTTTAAAGCTTGTGGTGTAGCTTTTGTGACTCATTAATTAAAATTTAGGGTAATTTACTAGACACCCTGGTGGCTTCTGTTACATTATATTTGTACCAAAGTATTTGATTTTTCTCCCAAGAGAGTTTCAAATCCCCCTGGTCCCTCCTTACCTGTCGTCTGTCTTAGAAGGAAAAAATAAAATAAAAAACGTGTAAATCTCAAACTAGCCTTTCAGGAGATGGCAGAGTTAAGAAATAAGATGTCTGAGGATGCATTTTTTAAAAGCTCCTTCTTAGAAATGTCAAATTTGCCCACCAATAGAAAGAAGCTTGTGTGCTCACAACCAAGGAGACTGCTTTCACAAACACCATCCCCAAAAACATTAGGGTAGAATTTACGTTTCTTGATGATCAGATTGCAAGAGGGTCTTTCTTCATTTCCTTTCTCCCTCCACCCCCAAATAAAATTTCAGGGATCAGTGGGAGAAGTAAACTGGAGGTACTTGGAATTCTGAAGCTCTGAGCTTTACCCACCACCTCCGTCCAAAAGTCACAAGGGATGCACGTAGGTGTGTGTCATGTGCCCTGGGGTCTTGCAAAATTGTCAACAGACCTATGAAATGTTCTAAACTTTAACTCCCCAGATTTACAATGTAAAGGTTATTCCTGTCTGAGCATTTCTTATTATGATTTCAGAGAACTTCAGTTATGTTTCCTTAAACTTATTGAAGTAATTGAGATCTAGAAATGAAATTAAATAAAAGCCACCACATTAGAAGAGGTTTGAAGCAATCTGTTTGTGATTTTTCCCATTCTTAAGAGTTTTTAAAAATTTAAAATTTCTGTCCTTATCCTTTCGGAGTATTGCCTGATTTTTTTTTTTTTTTGGTCATTAGCAAATCTTATTGAACATTTTAATAGTCATCACTTTTTTGAATTTTCATGCCATAAGTTCTGAGGGCAGGGTCACTGTATCTGGCTCATTTCCCAGCAGCTGATCAGCTCAGCTTACCTGCTGCTAGAGGCGAGCAGCGACCCCCACCCGGGGACCCAGCACCAGAAAGTGAAACTGCTTAGCTGGTTTCGCTGGGCGAAAACACACCACCAAAAGCAAACACCCTACAGAAAGCAATGCACTTTTGTTTCTTTAATTGTTTTTTTTGTCTTGTTATTACTGTTCTTTGGCTTTCTCTCTTTTGCAACAAAATAAAAAGTAATTTGGGTGCCACAGGGAGAGAAATTTAAACATGTCACACATAAAAGAACGGAGTCTTTGTGGGATCTTCACTTTTTAAAATAATCCCATAAATCAAACAGACTGATCAATTTATCAAACCGAACACAGAGTTCCTCCACATACACAATTTAAAGAGTTAAAGAAAATGCATTTATATTTTTTAAAAATATGTCACAAATGTGTTTAAAAGGTAGATTTTGAAGCCACCAAACAACTTCTCTAAAACAGGGGTTCTATATTAACATTTTGAGTTTTGACAATCACTCGGTACTATTCAAACAATCCCTGTTTTCAAGATAGTTCTACCAAGCAACACAAAATGAGTCCCACGCAAATACTGCTCTATGAGTGCCTTTATATTTTTTATACTTTTATGATTTTATTCCATATATTCTATCTTCAAAAAACAGTCTCAAGAAAAGAAAGCAACTTATGTCCCTAACTCTTCAAAAATTGTTTCTGTGGTAGGAAAGGAAGAAAAAACAGTGCACAACAAACACCTCAATTCTGAAGCGCTTGGATGACTTTCTCAAGAACCACAGTGCCTGAGACAACTAAAAAGCCTCTTTCTCAGAAAGCTGATTTTCTAATCCTTTTGAGAACTGTCATAGAATCCAGAGGTAACACGACCAACCACTCTCATTTACTGTCACAGATAGTGGAGAAAACTTTGATCAAACACATCAGTTTCTGGTAAAATGATTTACTCTGAAGCCGCACCTTACGCTCCCCGGCAGGTCCTGTCCTGCCAGCAAGAGACACAGAGAGGACATCTCAGGCTCCAGAGGGAACATATGGAGACCAGTTCAGATCACATAGTGCTCCACCTGGGAAGGAGATGACTTTGTACTTGAACTTGGGAAAACTATCTCTAACACTCCACAGTCATCTGGATTAAAACCAGCAACCAGCAATAAACACTATTCTCATCTGTGACTGGTAGATTAGGAAAAACCAACACAAAGACAACGCGGAATATTCCATCCGGGATGTTCAAGATAAAAATCAATTTAAAAACAACACTTTGACTGTTCGTAGTACACCAATTTTAATAATCAAATTTTAGGTAGATATTTTAATCTCAGGACACACTATAATTTTTTTAATTAAAAAAGCAGAGCAAAGAAAAATTATTGCGGAAAAAAAAGCTAGCCAGTTATTTGAGTTTACATTTGGAATAAAAATAACTTTCTATGTATTTAAATGCAGAGTTAAAACGTAGTGAATATGTATATATCCAAAATTTATAAACTGTATAGTTCTATGCCACATCTTTCTTCCTGGGTCCTGGTTAAGAAAGCAAACATTGTATTTTGAATAGGAGGAACTGAAGTTTACCTGCTGGACTCAGTGGTTTTAGTGCAGGACACCGTGCATTGCCATAGGCAGGCTTGCAACCCAGAAAAACTAGAATAGGTCTTCTGTCGTGCTGACAGCTAGAAGAGAAGGATCCCGTGTCAACGACACACCCTCCAATTGTGCATCTCCCTTACCTACAGCTTGTTCACCAGAGCCCTGATCAGGGTGTTGACCAGGCCGGGAGTGTTGACTCAGAAGACAGATGACTTTCGGCACATGGGAACCGAGTATTGCAAAAGCTGTCTTCCACCCGTGTGCTAGTAGCTCACAGTAAGTCTCCAGCAGCCCTGCTCTCCGGCTGCAAACATCTCATTAGACTAATGCATTCAGCACAGGCAGAACACTCGATTTACCATAGCTACAGCAATGAATTTCCATTACGATGACAGCTTCAACCACATCATGTCCGGAAAACCAGCCAACCACTGGCTTTTAAAGAACACACACATTTTACATGCAGAAAACGAGGCCTGTGTGTGTGCGTGTGTGTGTTTCATGTTTCCTTCCTCTTAGCAGCCCAACTAAGAGAAATGTGCAATGTAGCTTTTTGTCGACACGAGCTGCAAGGTAATGACACTTCTGCTTCTTTGGTAGTTACGTCCTTGTAATAACCTGAATTATGTCACAATTGTCAGAATGGGTGTTTCCAACATTTCAGTTTTCATTACCCCTCCTCTGTTGCCATAGAAACCAGACTGTAACATCATCTCTTTGTCCCAGTCCTGCAGCAGTGAGGGCCAACACTGGGCTTATAAGATAGTGGTGATCTGACAGAGTGAATATTTGACTTCAGACAAAAAATAAAAAATAAAAAGGGAAACATTCCAACAACATCATCTTTCAGGGGAGCCTGTGTGTTCACCACAGAAGTGAGCCTGTACAGGTGAACACACCATGGCTGTACATATTAACTCTGCAGCTGCCCATAACACCTGTGTACAGGTCATTAATACTGAGCCTTGACTTTGGCTCCAGAACTGTGTGTGTAAGTGCATAAGTGTTTCCACACTCCCAAATATGTTTGCAGCCTGTGTAGGGTGGATGCCCCTTCTACAACAAAAAGGGCTTAGAAGATAGCCTTGCTGCCTTCTCTGGGACAAATCAGTTTATACTGGTGAAGGGACTTGTTCTTGTTTCCTTTTGCAGAATACAGCAAGGCTCCCCCATTGCTCATTTCATTCTCTCAGGGTACTGGGGTATTGACAAGTATTTCCTACAAGATGAAAAGCAACCCACACAGGCTTATTCCTGAGGATGAGCTGTGAGCACGTTCAGCCAGGACTAAATATCAACCAGCACTAATTAAGGCTTGGGCTTAGGCCACAACTTGGTTAGCTACTGAGAATATTAAAAAATGCAATACAACTTGAGGTTTTCCTGAATACACATGCAAAGTCACGCTAGAAAAAAAATACATTTCTCTCCTCTAATTACGAAGATAGGGGAAATTAATTTTTTTGAAGTCAAAGCATTGCACTTGTTAAAAAGCAATCAACCAATCATCCAATTTTGTTTTATGTGGGAAAAGGCAGGTCTGGTAGTTTTTCATTTGAGTCACTTCATATAAGTTGATTTCATGAAAAAAAGGAAGAGGAAAGGGTGGGAAGGAAGAGGAGGAGAAAAGAAAGTAGAACCCACTGGATGATTTAACTTTGGCCTGCATTTGTGAACCCTGTTGTGGTTCTGCCTGTGACTCATACACAATCCTACACCACATCCAGCTGTGAAGCCCCTTCAGTGAGCTGAGACACTAGGCCAGGCTTCATCTTAAAAATTTTCTTCTGATAAATAAAACAAATCTTTCTTAAAGAACACAAACTATTCCCCATTCTTATTTAAAAAGCAGGGGGTGGGGGGCTTGACGAATCTGTCCCCCAAAAAGGAGTTTTTCATTTTCCTGCCCAGCTTTGAGGGAGTTTCTGGTCTCCATCTTTGGAGTCCAGACTTCCTTGTCCCCTCCCAGATGTCCTGTCATCATGCTTGTCCTTAAGTGAGCTGTGCCTGGGATGTAGTTTTGCCATCTGATAGGTCAACTTGGCAACTTGGCAGTGATGCCTACAACTGAAGCTAAATTAAGCTGGTTACCTTTAAAAATGTGTGTGTGTGTGTGTGTATGTGTGTGTGTGTGAGAGAGATGATAGATAGATTGACTGATTGATAGATCAATCCATCTCATTGGGATTTCTTCCTTTCTGCAACCAGGACAATAGACCTTAAAAAATTAAACCTATGTTTTAAAAACAATCCTAAATATTCTTAATTCCAAGAAAATTTTAAGTTGAATATGTAAGAGAAAAAAAAAATTGATAGGATGTCAGGGATAATCTAAGAAGAAAAGGGGACTCCTCAGACCTAAAATCTCTAAATCGTCTACATTCTGATGACAATCAGGTTGCTTAGGTTGTGCCATGTTAATTTTCTTTGGCACTGTGGTTACATTTCTCCCTCAGACCAATGAAGCTTGCTCCACTCTTCCCCCACAAATGTCACCTGAGTGGTGCTTAGCAAGAGGTGACCAGAAAGCAGATTAATTTGCGAGGTGTCTCCAATGCAAATCTACTTACAGTTGTCCACAGTGGAAGACTAATCTTTCTGTGGGTTGCTGGCAAAGCCACCATTCACATCAAAACCATCCTTTGTTCTCAAAAGGTGTGTTTTCCAACTGGAGCATCAGGTTGACAGGACTCTGCCTTGAACTAGGGTCAATTCTATTGCAGAAAAACCTTGGTTACCATGATAATGGCTAAGGTTTACTGAAGAATTACAGTTTTATACAGTATCCCATTTACAGCTGTTGGTGTTATATATCATTTCAATATTACGGATAAAGAAACTGAGACCTGAGCATGTTAAAAAAATTGCAGAAGGTCACATTGCTCAGAAATGGTAGAGATAGGATTTCCTCAGGCAATCTGTCCCCAAAGTCATGTGCTTAATCATCCTACCACCTGGCCTCCTGGCACAGCCTCTTATTCCATCTCTGCCATTAGCCCAATGATGTCAGGTGAATCACTGTCTTTCTTTAAAATGGAGGGGGAAAGGTAATAGGAGACCAGAGCATCTCTGTGGTCCCTCAGGGTCTGATATTCTCTAGCCCTTTGAATGGCTTTCTTTGCCAGGGTGGAAGGCTGGAACAGACCCACATTTGGGGTTGGAGGAGTGCTTCCTTGTGGCTGAGGCTACAGCCACAATTACTAACAAGCCAAGAACACTTTCTCAATAGGATAAGACTTGGGCAACTAGTGCTTTGGATTGTCAATTTGGGGCAGAAGTAAAGAGGAGAGAACGTAGAGAAAGAAGGAAGAAAAGCCAAGATTCTGTTCCTGAAGCAGGAAAGGGAGACCCAGCCTCCCAGGTAAGGAGCCCCACATCTTCACTTCTACATTATTCAACACACTTTGCCTTAAGAGTCCCTGAAAACTTAGGAACCCCCCTTAGGGCTATGGAAAGTGTGAGGCTTATGATTATTACTTTGCCAAAGGGGAAATAGAAGGAGCAAATGTTAACTTGGTTAGTCCAGGTAAAAGTGGCCTTCAGATTTCTTGGTTCCTCAGACTGTCACGTAAAGCCCTGACCTCCGTGGGGTTTGAACTACTCAAGCAGAGACATTTAAAAATTAAAGGCAAAACTGGTCTTTGTAGTAAGCAGCAACTGAGCGTTTGATAAAAAGTGGGTTACCTAAGTAAATATATCATATGTCCACACTACAGAGTACACGATGTAAGCTCTAGAAAGGAGGTCACAGAAGAACATGGAATGATGTGAAAAACAATGTTTTCAATATATGATGGCTAAAAAACAATTGTAGTTTATAAAATAATATGCAGAATGGAATCTTACTTTGAAAAAAACAATGATTTGCAAAATATGGAAATTTTTGTCTCAAGGTCTGGTGGTTTGGTGGGAGCATAGCCCAAAGATCCTCATTCCAGGCCACTGTCTGGTAACTGGACTAGTATGGTGAGGGCATACCAACATCATCACTTTTCCTCCCTTGCAAGGCTCTAAATTCCAAGATGGCAGGGAATGGATCTTGTTCTCCACTGTATCCCCAGCATGCAAGGCAGTGCCTGTTCTGTGTTAGAAAATCAACAAGTAATTATTACTGAATGAATGAAAGAAACTAAGAGTTAAAGTGGTGATAATCTTAATCAATGTTATCCAGGTTTTCAGGCCAAATTCTTCCCCCCAACACACACACACACACACACACACACACACACACACACAGTAATTGATTTTGGATGTCAGTCATCAAAAAAAAATTGTCATTTGTTACGATTGAAAGAAAGGCTTCTGAGCTGGGGTTGTAGCTCAGTGGTAGAGCACTTGCCTAGCACATGTAAGGCACTGGGTTCCATCCGCAACAGCACATAAAAATAAATAAATAAAATAAAGGTACTGTATCCATCTACAACAACAAATAAAAGAAAGAAAGAAAAAAGAAAAGAAAGAGAGAGAAAGGAAGAAAGGCTTCTGGACTGGGAATGTGGCTCAGTGGTACAGTGCTTGCCTGATAGGAAGATTTTCTCTCTCTCTCTCTCTCTCTCCCCCCCCCCCCATTAGCTATTAAAATTTAATCTCCTTGTGATACCTTCTGCTTTGAGTTGTGTTTCTTTGAAACAAACGAGCTTCTCTTCAAGAGGCATACAGGTTATTTACAAGCACGTGCTCGCCGGTGAACATGCGCAGTGCCATCCAGGGCCTGTGCCTACCAGGCAAAGCTCTACTGCTGAGCTGCATCCCCACCCCTCTAAGCACTTTTTGACTATTAGCTCGATTTTCATTTTCCTCCCAAGATATTTCCCCCGATGTTAGACAGCACAAACTGTAGAGTGCTGAGAAACTTCTGGAACAGGAGAAGGAAAGCCTTAGACAAATCTCTATGTGTAGAGACTCAGAAAGAAGGATTTCAAATAAAGCAAAGGCGCATGTAATCTCAGCTGATAAAAATTACTGCTTCGGAGCTCAGTTTCTAAGAAAGGTGACGGCTGAGCTTGTGTGTGTGTGTGTGTGTGTGTGTGTGTGTGTGTGTAGGGAGGGAGGGAGAGACACAGCAAGACTCTACATTTTTAGATTTTTCTTTTAGAAAACAGCCTTTTCGGGTTTCCTGTAGTTTCTAAAATAAAGTCATGGATCACCTGAGGATCCCTCTCTATTTGAGGAACATCTCCAAGATGGGCCCCTCTGTTACCAAACACACCCTTGTCCTTGGAACAAAGTTTGAACCTGAATGCAGACTAGCAGTCTGAAAATTTTATTCTCTAATAAAAAGCAGCTGGTTGCTGAATGAAAAGCAGCTGATTAATAAATCCCTTACAGACAACCAGCTTCAGAGTGGACCATGTCTCTAATAAACCCACATGAGGTATAATGTGACTGCAGAGATGAGGTCCAGAGAAAAGAAACATCTAAGAGGGAAATAAGGATGCAAGTAAATAACAAAAACAACTCAAACTGGCTTTAAAAACATAATGCACTAACCAGCAGGGGGTCCAGAGAGTTTGGGGTGAAGCTGATTCAAGAGCTCAGTGATTGGGAGGCTAAGGCAGGAGGATCACAAGTTCAAGGCCAGCCTCAGCAACCTAGTGAGACCTTGTCTCAAAATAAAAAGGGCTGGGATGTTGCTCAGTGGTTAGGCACCCAGGGGTTCAATCCCTGGTACCAAAATTAAAAAAATAATAATTTTAAAAAAAGAAAAGCACTCAATGATGTCGCAAAGATCTGGTCCAAATTATCTTATGTCTGGTTACCCTCATGGTCACAAAAGGGTTGCCAGAAGTTTCCAGGCCCCATACTTCCCCATTCCCTCAGGTCTGGCACAAAAAGCCTCTCCAGGTAGTTTCCACGCATGAGCAAACAACCTTCTTTCCAAGAACCTACTGGTGACACCCCTCTCATTTCATTGTCTGGATTTGGTTCCCGCCCCATCCCTGAACTAATGACTGCCCCCAGAATATGCTGATTGGCTCCAAACTACCTTTAAAGCCGAGAGTGGGGGATGGGGTGCTCTGTTTCCCGCCCACCCCCACTGGAGCTTCCTGGGGAGGGGTGGGAACGTGAATGAGAACTGTGTTGCTCTTCTGAACAAAAGGGAAGAGCAATCAGGGGCCAAAATCAGCAAGAAGGTGGAGTGGGAGCCACCTGGGAGGAGAGGAGCACCCGCGCGGGACAATGTTCCGGGTGTCCTGCGCTGCACACGTGACCCCAAGTTCTGCCGCCCTCTTAGACACCGATCTTCAGGAAAGACCACAGAAATTATGAAATGCTTGATGTGGTTGAATTTCTTGGTAGAAACTGATGAAGACTCTGGGTCACCTCAGGCGAAACCAAGATAACTGAGAATCCGGGGCCGGCCTGGGATTGTGACACTGTCAGCCTGGGGAAGCAGGTTGCCCTGCAGGGAGGACCCTGACTTCCCTGGATGTGAAAACCCAGAATTTATGGGGCAGAGGGGCAGCCACTGCCAAAGAAACCACAGCCCTCAAATTGTGGGTGTTCATTTAGTTGAACTGCAGTTTTGTTTTTTCCGGTGCTGGGAATTGAACCCAGTCTGAACATGCTGGAATGGGAAAATGAAAGCCTCAGACAAATCTCTATGTGTACACCAAAGAGCCAGAAAGAAAAGAGTTCAAATAAAGTAAGATCGCATGCAATTTCAGCTGATTAAAAAAAAAAAAAAAAAACCCACCAGGCAAGCGCTATACCACTGCACCACATTCCCAGCCCTGAACTAGTCTTTTTTGGGGGGGTGAAGAGGGGATGGGGGGCGGTACTCAGGGGCACTCAACCCCTGAGCCACATCCCCAGCCCTATTTTGTATTTTATTTAGAGACAGGGTCTCACTGAGTTGCTTAGGGCTTTGCTAAATCGCTGAGGCTGGCTTTGAACTCCCGATCTTCCTGCCTCATCCTCCTGAGCTGGGATTACAGGCGAGTGCCGCCATGCAGGGCCTGAAACAGTCTTTTAACCGACAGGGCCTGGCCTTTGGGAGAGGAGGGCTGACGTGGCTGCGGGATGCCTGGCCAGTGTGTTTCTCAGTGCAGCTCAGAGCAGGCACGACCTGAAGGGACTTGCTGAAGCCGGGTTCTGTCCACTTGAACCTGGTGGAAACCCCTACATGCCTTGGAAGCCCACAGCGGGAGCCCAGGAGCTGGTTAGCAAGCTCCCTCCAGCTTGGGGGCTGACAGGATGCCGTGAAGGGCGTGAACTGCCTGCTGAGGGCAGTGACAGGACATGGCCACATCTGGGACTGTGTCCTCTGACTGACCATCCAGTGACCAGCCATGGCCTCTTTGGACCAAGTAGGAAACCCACAAAATTAGGAGGACTCTAGGGAGGGATGCCAGGCTTCCTCCCTTTTTTGAAAGAAGAGTGCAGGGCAGTTACCTCCCTGTGAACCCTGAAAGAGATGCGAACAACCAAACCTGAAGATAAAAAGCAAGTTTAACAGGGATGTCCCAGTTTTATGGGAAGCTCGAGTGGCTGAGTGCAGGGATTCTGGCTTGACCACGTCTATGACCCTGGCCAAGAAGCTCAAGCCCTGTCCTGTGTGATTTAGCTTCTCAGGCACTCAAGAGGGATTCAAAGTTGGGACAGAGATTGTATAAATAATTGGCACATACACATTAGATGCTGTAAAAAGGAAAGAGGAATTTAAGCAGCACAAATACGCTGCGGTGAGCAGAAGGGAATCGGGTAAAAGCAACAGAATTGTAGAAGCTGGGAGGCAGATTGGCAACGGAACTGGCCTGAGAGACCTGAGAAATATGACCATTTATTCTAAAGTGGGGCAACCAGATAAGTGTACTGTTTACATCATGGGGCCCAGAAAGCCTCTGAAACCGGAAGCCCCAGAGATCTCCAAATGCTGAAGGGAGGGAACTAAGAACAAGGCAGGATCTTCTCCACAGTCCTGTACTGCTGGTGGCTGTCCCCCAACCCTGACAGAATGCAGGTTTACTCTGATCCCTAGGACCAGGATAGTCCCAGGGAGAGGTGCTGCACCAAAAACAAAACTGAGAAAAGTTCCCATTCTGAGAAGTGAGACCCACAGCCCCCACCTTCTCACTGGCTAGACTGTGCACAGGGAGGCTAATACCTGGAGCGATATCGACATCCGAGGCTTCCTTGAGAGAAACTGACCAGCCACAAGAGAAGCCCTACACTGACAGTTGGGATTCCTATGCAAGACTCCAACCTAGCAGATGCTCCTCCAGTGAAGCCCACTGGTGACAACATGCAAAGAGATTCTGATCACAGTTTAAAGGCTGCACTTCAGTGTGAGCCTCTGACATGAAAGAGACCAAAACCAAAAACAGGCAGAAAAAGAATCTGGAGAAAACAGACAAAATTCAAGAAGGGGGAAAAAATTAAATTATAACCTAATATCCTGGAAGACAAAAATATAGCATGTTATATCAACAACACCCTGGAAGACAAAGTATATTACATCCATAACCCGAGAATGGGTTGCTATATTTCATAAAGACATTAAAAGGTAGGAGAATTAAAAATATGAGAGCAGAAATGGAAAATTTACTAGAAGGATCAGAAACTTTCAAGGTAGCAGAGAAAAAAGCTAAAGAGGTAAAATAGAAGATACAGAGAGATGGGTACAGGAGAGAGATGGTGGACCAGGGCCGGGGAAGGGGTTCACATAAGTGAGCCTCTAATTCCCCCTCCCACAAGTTTATGTTAGCCAGTTTTTTGGTTGCATTTTAATATCTCCTTGGAGGAACAATGGGCTTGGACACTCTAGTCTGGCATTTTGCTGACATGAATAATCTAAAGTGAATTTCAGTTGCAGCGTTAAGAAACCATGCTTCTTTGCAAAACTATGTTAATTGGGATTCTGTTGCTCTCTCCTTTGAAAATACTTGGGCAGGAAAGCACTCTGAAGACATACCAATGGACATAGGTGCCAGCACAGGATGTGTCCTGAAGGTCAGAGAGGCAATAAGTCTCTTTACTGTAGAACCTTTATCCCTTGACCCCCAGAGGCCACGTCAGGAACATGTTAACTAACAAAACTGCACTGTAGGTACCGTATCATCCAGGCTCGGCGTCCAATTTCCAGAACTGAATCTCTCACTACATGACAAGACTTTCCAACTCAGGGCTACCCACAATGAGGGAGTACCCTCCCTAGACTCCCCAAGAAGTACCTTGGCCTCTGCATAAGAAATTATCTGCCTCCTTCTTTGGGATGGGAGTAGCTCACCCTCTGAAAACTGACTTCCCAGACAGGTGTGGTGACTCCTCAAACAGATGATGACATCTATTAATCAACATTTCAATTCATGCAAAACAAAACAAATACATATTTTATTAATATAATTTCCCATTTTCTCAAAAGAAATTAGGAGAATCAGGACAACATGCTCCAGAGCTCACTTAGAATCTGTCTAAATTTAGCTATTTCCCATGGATGTGTCTTGTTAAACCCTGTGTAATTGGGAGTTTGTCCAGGCTAGAAATGCCACATGTCCCTAATAATGTCCTTGTTCAGCTGGGACATGGCCTAAGGCAGTGAAGTTTTGGATTACTACATTTCTCAAAGCCGTTATTCTTTCAGTGATGTATTTCCAATCTCTCGTGTGACATTTACCCTTTCATACATTGGAAATTATATGCATGCTGTTCTTATTCTGGGAGTTTTTGACTCCCAGTCTTAACTCCACCCTCAAGGCCCTATCTCTCAGATATCCATCATGACTCACAGATTATCATATCTACAGCCCAGTTGAGCCAGGCAGTGGGGTAGGTTTCAGAAAGGCCAAAGAAAGTGCCCAGAGACCGCTTGGGAGACATATGATTTATTGGTGGCAAGCTTACAAGAGATCAGTGACTCCTCCAAGAAGAGTTCAGTGGTGACAGGCTGAACAGAGAGCACCTCCATCTCTCAAGATATTTTGCCAAGTGGCACTTTCTCTCCCTCACAGTGTTTGGTCCAGTGGCAATTTGTTGGACAAGAAGCATGTGCCCTTTCCATGGCACCTTCAGTTCTGTGACAGTCACCACTGAAAGAGGAGTTTTGTATGATCAGCTGCAGAAGTGATGACATCATCGGCATTAGCTTGCTGACTCTGCTTGTTTGACGAGCATCTGATTATTGCCTTAACTTGGCTGAGTTTTGGGGAACACAAAGGGGGCACTCAGAGACATGGTGTTTCACCGTTGCCGTTTTCTTTAGGGATGATACACACATCCAGTAGGTGGAATTGGGAGCACGCTGTCACTCCTCGTGGATTATCAGAGTGTGCTTTGGAACACAACAGCAGCTGCAGCCAGCTCTGCCGGTGCATTGTCCACCCCAGTGACTGCATCAATCTCGCCCCATGTCCTCTAGTTCAAATGTCAGAAGATGAACAACTTCATACTCACTATCACAGGGCAGCAAGTAGGAGTGATTTATTCCAGAATAACAGGGAAGGACATTCTAGAATGATAGGTGCCAAATAGACCTAGACAGCTGCCCATGCTGGGGCGAGGTCCCTAAAGGAAAATGTAAAACTGGGAAGTAAGGTGGCGAGAAGGGGTGAGAGAACGCGGTGGGTAGTTTGGGCAAACGTTTGAGATGGATACTTGGAAAACCAAGCAAACAAGCAAAAGAGAGAGACACAGAGAAATAATTATTAACTCATGAAGGGAAGGAAGGAAAGAATGAAGGAAGGAAGTGAGGGAGAAAGAAAAAGAAAGTGAAGTTAAATATAGCCATAAAACACTACATGACTCAGTTCCAAATAATATATACACAAAACAATATAATCACTAAGTATTGCTTTTACTAAAAATTATGATATAACTTTATTGGGAAAGTGGGGAAAGAGAGGTGAAATGAGGAATTCAGGAGCTAAACCTCTCATCTTGCAAAGTAGGCAGTTAATAGACTATGTCTAAAACAGCAAAGAATCAGGAAATGTCAGCATATGGAGATTAATTAGAAATTGAGCAGTAAATACCACAAGAACCTGCTAAAAAAGGTAACTGCCATTAAAAAGAAGGAATGGGGAAACAGAGAAATGCTATTTTTATATCAATCTTATAGAATTATTTGCCCTCTTAATATCCTTCTTGATAGATGTCACATAATGTATACTGTATGCCTATTTTTAAAGTATTAAATTAAAATGTTAAGCATGTTCTTTAAAACTTCAGAAGACACAAAGTAAGCCATTGATCTTACTTTGAGACAAAGTAAGCCATTGATCTTCCACCTCTGAGGGTGGAGGAGCTCACAAACAATATGAACATGACTTTGCTTTAACTTAAGAAAAGCTATAATTTAAAAAAAGATAAAATTCAATTAAAAATGAAGTAAAAATTATAAACCTAATCTAAAAATTTAAAACTAATATGACTTTTTTTGTTAAAATAAACCATTTTTCATGTTATTAAACATTCCTTATGAAAATACTTAGTCTTTGTTCTTCAGATGGACATTGGAATTTTTCATTTTTTTTTTTAGAGAGAGAGAATATTTCAATATTTATATTTTAGTTTTCGGCGGACACAACATCTTTGTTTGTATGTGGTGCTGAGGATCGAACCTGGGCCGCACGCATGCCAGGTGAGCACGCTACCGCTTGAGCCACATCCCCAGCCCGGAATTTTTCTTTTCTTGAAGCATTTCTACTGTAAATAGAGGTCCAGGGAACTGTGTAGAGCCCAGAACAGTGCCTGCCACATCTTAGGCACTCGACAAGTGTTTGTGAAATGATAAGTGAATGAATAAGATATAGCAATTCATTAAACACTTCTGAGCATCTAGGTTCAGAGAACTCTGAATCCAGGGAAGAGTTCCTTGAAATTCCAGCCTGTGCCTTCTTTACTATCAGGCCCTAGTCTGGGATAAATGTGACCAGGGCCCACCTGTCATGGTTGGGATTCTCTGGTCACTAGGCACTTTTGCCCTATCTAGCATTGTGCTCAGATCCCTGAGCACCACGTATCCTTCTAACTGACGCTGGCAGAAACTACAGGGAATCTGAGTTTGTTTATTCAACTAACAGGTAACGAATGCCTTCTGAGTGCCAGGCACTGTTTCAGGCTTAGTTTATCAAATAGACCAAAATCTCTACCCTCGCAGGAGCTTACTTTCCACCGCAGGGAGACAGATAATAAGAAAGATAAATAAGTAAAATGTGGATGTGTTAACTGGTGATGAGTATTAAGAAGGAAAAGTAAGAGGGGAAGGGGGATAGGGAGGGTCAATAATGCTATGAAGGTGAGAAGGTTGTAATTAATATTCGGGTTTTCCAGAAAGCCTTGGGGATGGGGAAGTAAAGGAGTTTGGACTTAGAGGTGGTGAGGTGGGAGGGAGCTCTCCAAGCCCAAGCTGCTCAGCTGCATGGTGCCAGCCTGCTCACGTGGACCCCTCGCCCGCCACACCACATTTTGGCCTGGTGACCTTGGGCAGGTTTCCTGACCTCTTCCTGGGCCCTTCAGAGTGAGAGTGATATTAACTCATAAAAGATATGAAGATTTGAGAGACTAAATTCTTTACTTTCCTCAATGACTTTTGCGATGTCATCAGAGAAGCATCACAGCTCACATATCTGCTCAATCCCCAAACACCATCTCCCTCCTGCCACCCATTAGATTGCATCATAGGGTGTGAAGTGAAGGCTCCTCAGCACTGAGCCACAGCACTAATTGACAAATAGTTAAAAAGGTAGAGTTACAGTTATCACCTTTCTAATAGGTAAAGATTCTTTCTCTTTTTATTCTAAAATGGTCTCCTGTTATAAATCAGCAGGCAAACACCTGCCCAGAGCTATTGCATGCCAGACACTTTGCTGGCACAGGGGAAACCAGAGCAGCCTTTGGTACCGTAGAGCTCATGGTCGCAGACAGCAGCAAAAACACTGCTTCCCATCTGAGCTGCCTGGATTCAAATTCTGACTCTGACATGTGTTGGGTGAATAGCGTTTGGCAGAGTACCCAGCCTGTGTAGGCTTCAGGTTCCACATCTGCAAAAGAAAACTACGAATAGATCAGCTGTACGTAATACACGAATGAATACATTCAAAATGCTGAGACAAGACCTGGCATGTCAAAGGCACTCCATAAATGTCAGCTTGAAAAATGATATAAATAGTATATAAAATTTTAAAAACATTTATAACACTTAATTTTCACAGAGATCCTGGATGGAGAGAGCTCACACCCACAAACCTGACCTGTGCAATTGGAGAAGAGTTCCTGCTCCACACATCCCCACTTGTATCTGATGATTTATTCAGAGATTAAGGACCCTCCTGGGAGTGGTCAGAAAAAGCATCCCAATGCCCCTTTAGAAGGTCTTCACTCCAAAATTTAAAACAAATCTAGAATTGGCTTCGTCAAACTTAGACCTATTTTGCTCTAAAACTCTTTTGCCATCTTAAAACTCTCTATAAAGTGCCCTTGACCACCAGATATTCCAAAGTACAGAGAAGTGCATTTCCCAAGTGCCTTGTTCAAAATAACCCAGGAAAACAACTCCCCCATACACGCTGTCACTTGCCAACACCTTTATCCACTGCCTGCTGTGCCACTGACCTGCTGGTGACTTCTGTGATGTGGTCACCTACAGAGGAGGACTGAAGAAGAGCAGTATCCCAGAAGCACATTTGGCACTGGGAAAAGAGAACAAACATGTTTCCAGGTGGGAATAATCTGCCCAAACTCCCAAATGCTGACCAGAGGGGATGGGAAAGGAGCTTTGCACACAACAGGGTTCACAAGAGTTAGGGCAATCACCAATCAAGAAAGTGAAAGATTCAGGATCAGGGCTGCTGGAAATGTCCTGTGGGCTAGCCTCGACATCTGTACCCTCCATTTCTTCTCCCTTTGAAGTGAAAGAAAATAAAACAACAAGAAAAAATTTTAAAAGTCAAAGAAAAATGTAATGATGGTACATGGAGTAGGGGAAATAGCTGTGAGTATGTATTTGCTAAAGAAGAGCTAGATGGAAGATGGAAGACAGAAAAGAATTTAAAAATATAATGTTAACCGTGATGCAAAGCAATTAGGTGTTGGGAAACAGACACAAATGTGTGAAAGGAGGAGTAAAGAAAATGAAGAGACCAACATAGAAAGCACAATGGATAGATGGGCCTATGTGGTAGAAAGGCATCAATAGGAAGAGAGATAGGAGAAAGAATGTCGCTGGCCATGGACAGAGGCCATTACATTAAATAATCTTCTATGTGAAATCTTTTTACCTTCAACATATTGAGAAAAAAATTATGTACTCTCAATATATCAAGAAGCTATTGGTGGTGCATACCTGTAATCCCAATGACTTGGGAGGCTGAGCCAGGAAGATTTCAAGTTCAAGGGTAGCCCCAGCAAATTAGCAAGACTCTGTCTCAAAATTTAAAATTAGTAGGGCTGGAGATATTACTCAGTATAGAGTGCCCTTGGGTTCCATCCCCAGCACCAGAATAAGAAAGAAAGAAAGAAAGAAAGAAAGAAAGAAGAGAAGAGAAGGAAGAGGAGGAATGAGTTATAGGTACCCTTGAGCAGCCATCAGCCTTGGACACACTAAAAGGTATGCCACACAGATAGGTGATAAGCCCCAGCTGCTCCAGTGGCTCCAGCTAGATCAAGGCTTCCTTATGTTGTCAAATGACTTTATTTTGAAAGACAGTATCCATTTTTTCCCAAGCATCCATCTCTGGAGCCCCAAATTGCACTGACAGTCACAGTGTGTGTGGTGGTAGGAGGAAGTTCTTCACTACCATCAATTCTCCATCTCACTGGTTCATATGCCAAATTATGCATCTCTAACACTCTCTATATATTTTAGGGATGCTAAGAAAATCATATTCTCACAGAATGACATAGGGATCTCACATTAAGTCAAAGGGACCATCTCAAATTAGCTTTAAGGGTAAAAATATATGTAGTAATGTAGCAGAAGATGGTGGCCCTGACTACCAAATTAGCATCACTGGAGCCTGCAGACACTCCCAAGCATCAGAAATGCAAGAAGACGGTAAGTGCTGTTGTCTTTGTAACGTGGCACCCTGGCCTTGGCTGCTACTGGAAAAGTGATGGTTCTCTGGAAACTGCAGAATAATTGACAGGATTCTTTTGTCTCTGTGAACCAATAGAGGAACAGGGAATTTTCTCACTTACTTGCATAATTTCCTGTTACTAATTAGAATATTAAAATCTTATGCGGATGATAAGTTGCATTTGAAACTCTTCAGGGACTATGCTCCCTTAGAAAGAAATAGGCAAGGGTATTCTTTTGAGTTCTCAGCTTTCAATTGTGTGTGACAGAACACGAAATTGCATTAGCTTTATTGTCTGAGTAAGGGATACAGTGTGGGGAGGCAGGGTTTTGTGAGACCCAAATTACTATGAACATTTACTACGTGTGCCATTAAATTTTTATCTCAGATCCTCCAAACGCCTGGCCCCTATTTTTCTTTTCTGGACCAAAGCCTAGCTCCCCATTGAACTCAAGTGCTGCAGATATTGGGCAAACCTGTGGAGAAAATTCTACATAAGGTCTTATACACACCAGCAGTGAGAGGAGACAAGAGAGCTTCTGCTCTGAGCAGGAGGAACCCCTAAGACCAGCACCTCACAGAAAGGCCCACTGTTGAGGAGAAAACCCCTCTGCTGCCAGGAGCTCAGTGGACCTCAACTGCAGGCTTCAGACCCAGCTCAAGTGTCCTACAGGGACACTCAGCTCTCCCATGAACTTAACTTAAAAGGTTCTAGGAGCTTCCTGACCAAAGCCCCAGCCTGGCAGCCAAAGCCCTGTCTATTGAGGGGCTGAGGGAACTCCACAAAAGTCATATCTCAGGCATCAATGAATTGCTCTTTTCATTCATGAGGTCTCCTCATGTTGGAATTCTAACCCCCAGTACTTCAGAATGTGACCTGTTTGGAGATAGGGTCTTTACTGAGCTAAGCAAGTTAAAGTGCAATCATTAGATTGGACTCTAATTCCATGTGACTGGTGTCCTTATGGAAAGAAATTTGGACACAACACACAGAAGACAATGCAAAGAGACACAAGGAAGGTGGCCTGGAACAGATTCTTCCTTCGTGGCCCTCAAAAGGAACCAACCCTAACAGCACCTTGATTTTGGACTTCCAGAACTGAGAAAATAATTCCTGCTCATTTCCCTCACTTTATTTTGAATATGCCAGAACTGCTATAACAAAGACCACAGTTTGTGATCTTTGTTATAGCAGTTCTGGCGTACTCATACTCTTGGCCTCCTCTTCTCTAAAACCCAGGCAGGTCAGGACCAAGGAGGAACATGTCCACTTCCAAGCGTGTCCTATTCCAAAATAAGGTGAGGGAAATGAGCTCCACAAAGGCCAGTGTTATTCGGAATATTAGAAGAGACTTGGTCCATATAAGAAGTGAATCTTTGGCCCAAACTCCAATTATAATGGAAATAGAACCCACATGCACAGAAACCCACTGTACATGAAATACCCAGACATGAGGTCCCTAGAAGTTTCTTCATTCAGGGTGGTTAAAAAAAAATCCCATATTTTCCCTATTCAGCTTGGATCCAGTCAGAAAGTTAATCTCCTCCCAAATAGCAAAATACAAGTTTACCCATAAAAATTAATATAAGAATATTAAGCTCCTCAAAAGGAAAGGCTTCACAGACATAAAAGGCATTCAGCTTGCTTCTTTTAAAAACCTGTTAAGGTCTTCATCATGTACAATCAGAAGAATGAGAAATTATACTCTATTATATATGATGTATCAAAATGCATGTATAACTAATTAAAACAAATTTTTTTAAAAAAATTTTTTGAACCTGTTAAGGAAGTTGATGATTTGGGAGAAAAGTGTGACAGACAAGGTTGTACTTGAATTTGCCTGAAACAAAACAAAAAACTGTAGGAGATCTTCATACATTCTCTTTTTGTCCCCACAACCTTCCCCTCCTCCCTCCACCTAAATTCATTGCTGGCTAAGGTTCCAGAAAAAAAAGAAAAAGAAAGAAAAAAGACATCCAGTCAAATTCTGATTTCAAATAAATTTTTTATTTTTATACTAGTATAAGTATGTCCCAAATATATCATGGCTCATACTTACACGAAAAAAAAATAATTTGTTGTTTACCTGAAATTTCGATGTAACTGGACATCATTTTATGCACTCGCCAAATACAGCAGCCCTAATACTGGCCCCAAAGCAAGCCTCAGACTGAACTGTGGATGTGTGATGGCGTGTCCTAATAAAAATCAAATCTCCTGCAAGGACAGGTTGCATTTGCCCCTGCTCTAGTGAGAGACCCTGAAAAGTGAACCCATCAATGGGAAAGCGCCCTTAGGAGGCAGGTGGCAGCCTCATCCAAGAGGGAGGGAGGGAGGGAGAGACGGAGAAAGGGAGAGGCAGACACAGAAAGAGTGACCCTCTTTTGTATCTAGGGGTCCAAGGAGTAGCCGCTCAGTCTCGGGAGCCAAGGGGAGATGGTTTGGACTCTGGCTCAGTGAACAGAAAGAGCCAAGGCCAGCCTGATTTTTTTGGACCGGCGGGGGCATGGGACATGGCTGAGCAGGGTCGAGGGACGTCGCGGGAGACTGCAGCAACGCTCCAGCCACTTCTGCTCCTTCGCAGAGCTCTGGGAACCGGACCAGAAACCCCGGTCCCGGCCAGCGGAGCCAGACCGCCCCGGCCGCCTCACGCCCCCTGGTGGCCACCGCTGGAGAAGACGCTCACTCATTCTTTTTGCTGCCACCCGCATCCGGAGGTCTGGGACTGAATCCTAGACTGGGGAAGGAGAAGAAGGCAGTGACAAGGCTCCTGGGGGAACAGAGTGTACTGAGACAGGGAACAAGAAAGTGACTCCACGGAAGACACCACTTCAGTATCTTCATGAATCAAGCGATCACAAGTATGAGTCGCCCACAGCATCTCCTTTTATGCACTCGCTAAATCTAATACTGACCCCAAAGCAATCTCCTACTTGGTCATCCAGTTCTGGGGGCAGAACGGAGCCTCTGGTTGACTGACCGGCGGAGGTGGGGGTGGGGGGAGAGACACCCATAGCCCCTGAGAGCACCTTTGCCAACTCACGGCTGCAGGTTGAGAGCATCGGGCAGCCTAGAGCTTCGTTGACCCCACCAGACACACCTGGGGTGATAGGGAGATCCTGTGTTTTCAAATGTAAGATCTGTAAGAAAAATGCATGTAAAATGCTGTAAGATGCCAACTCCTTCTCATTTCCGCTAAAATAAATTCTCAGGCTCTGCCTACTAACTCAAAATAAAAGGACTGATGTCTTATATCTTAAGTCTACTTATTCCTATAATGATTTCAGCCTCTTCTACTTCTCTCTGACGCTGTAAGAGGATTCTCTAGACTGAGCAAGAATTCAGAGGCAGGTGTCCCCAGTGCAAAGCAAGGGCAAGAGTTGTCCTAACACCCTACATACCACTCTCCTTCTCCTCAGCCCTAAGCATGTTAATGGCAGAGACTGTCAACACCGAGGTTATTTTCATGACTAATTTTATGTGTCAATTTGCCTAGATAGATTTTACCTCCACAATTTGCCTCTCCAAAGATATTAACTAAGGCTGTAGATATAACTAACTCACAAGATATAGATTTTTTTTTATCAAACACTGGTCTAGATGTTAAAGGTATTTTTAAAGAGGAGAATAATATGTAAACCAGTAGACTTTGAATAAAGCAGATTGTCTTCCATAATGTGGGTGAGCCTCATCCAATCAGATGAAAGCCTTAAAAGGAATAAGATTGACCTCTCCCAAGGAAAAGAGGATCTCCCTCCAGATGGCCTGGATTGAGATTGCAACATCACTTCTCCCCAGGGTCTCCAGGCTGCTGGCCTACTCTGGAGATTTCTGACTAGCCAACCTCCACAGTCCTGTGAGCCAGTGCCTTAAAATAAATATCTCCCCCAGCCCTCTCTCTCTTTCTCTCTCTCTCCATCTGGCTCAGCCCAGACCCACTCCTCACCTGTTTTAGATCAGGGCTCCAGTGATGCCCCTCACTTGTGTTATCAGTTTTTTCTCTCCAGTGGATCATTTTCTCCTACATAAAACATACGTCATCATTTAAAAAAATTATCCCAATTTTCTTCCAGTTACTATCTGATTTTTTAAAAATCCTTTTTGTAACAAAATTCTTCTAAAGAGTGCTCTCCTTCATTCTCCTTGTGCATGGAGGCGTGTGTGTGAAATATAGCATACATAGAGAAAAGGTGTAAAAATAGAACTATACAGCTTAATGGGATTTTTCCAAAACAAATACTCTTGGTACCACCAACCAGATCAGGAACTAGAACATTGGCAAGAGATCGGAAGCCCTCCCCACGCCCCTTCTCAATGCCCTCCTGGAGCCCCGAAAGGAACCATCCTGGCTGCCATGGGGATCACTCCCTTGATGTGTTTTATTTTTGCCCTCTGGTCATGTATTCCCCAAATGCTGTGTAGCTTCACCTGTTTGTTGAACATTCAGTAATGGAGTAACAGCGTATGTCTATGGTTGGTTTCTTTCACTCTGTTATGTTGGTAAAATTCACCCATGTGGACAGTTGTAACTGCATTTCATTTATTTTCATTATAGAAAACCATGTTCCTTATCTATTACTGCATTAATAGATGATCCAAATACTGAGCCTCTTAAAGCTAACATTTATTATATCACATTTTTTTTTGAGTCAGGAACCCAAGCATGTCTTAGCTGGTATTCTGGCATAGGGTCCCCCCACATAGTTGTAGCCAAACTACCTCTCTAGCTGTCCTCTCCAGAGATATAACTAAGGCTGCAGATATAACTAACTCGCAAGATATAACTAATTCCCTCCCCTGGCTGTTGTCAGGAGATTAGATCCCCATGTGGGCCTTGCCATGGTGGGTTGCTCCTCACACAAATTCCCCAAAGCAAATAAGCAGAGAGGCTCCCGTGGGCAAGAAAGCTCCCAAGATGGAAGCTGCAGTCACTCATAACATAACCCAGCCCTGCTGCCCCTATGCTGCTGATCACAGAGCCTGACCCTGTCCATGTAGAAGGGGAATCACACAAATGAGAGCATCAGGACACAGGGGTCCTTGGGGCACCATCTTGGAGGTTGCCTTCTGCCATCTTTATACAAACAGGAAAAAAAAATCTGTCCTATTATTGATGGACGTTTGGGCTGTTTCTAGTTTGGGACTGTTAGGGTAGCGTTTCTGTGAACATTCTCATGCATGTCTATTGGTGCATACATACAACCGTTTCTGTCCAATAAATAACTAGAAGTGTCATTGCTAGCCACTGCCCACACATTACTGCAAATTAGTAACTAATGCCAAACTGTTTCACGAAAGGATCTACAAATCTGTACTCCCTCCAGGAGTACGTAAGATTTGTGGATGTTGGATGGCCTCAAACCCCTCCACTCAGTTACTTTCTTCAACTGGCCATCCTGGGGAGCTTTGTGGTGATATCTCATTGTGGTTATTCGCATTCCCTAATGGATGAAGAGCTTCAACTGCTCTTTTCGGGTATTGGTTGACCATTAGGTTATCCAGTTTTGTGACTCAGGGTAACAGTCGGGAGAAGGCACTCAGCTCCCCCTTCAAGGCACAGAACCACGTTGGCCAAGGTCATGCTCTTCCTGGGGAGCCCCAGTTTTGGGTCAAGGGGAGGGTAAAGGCATAGCCAATTTTGCCTGATGGACAACCCTGCCAGGTTGCCCCAGGCTTCACCAGACCTGCGTGGAGTCCGGCTCCTTTCTCTGTCCAATCCCTCTCCCCAGCCCCACCTTTGGTTCACCATAGGCATCTTTTTTTTTTAATTTTTTTTTAGTGAAAACTAGTTTTATTTTAAAATTAAGTAGATAGTATTCATCTGAGGGTTATTGGAGAACCAAAACTGCTTTAAAAACATTAGGTTTCAATATAAATACAACTCAGCTCACCATAAGCATCTTGATTCCTAAACATCTTACACCACAAACTCCTTCTCAGGGTCTACTTCTGAACACCCAATCTGGGTTGTGAAGCACCTTTTCTTTTCTCAGTCTATGGCCCATTTTCCTATTGAGTTTTCTATCTTTTTTTTTTTCTTAGCAATTTATGGGTTTTTTTTTTTTTTTTTGCTTTTTATTTTGGTTGAGCATTATGGAGGCAAGCTCTTCATCAATTATGTGGGTGGCAAATATCTTCTCCCACTCTCTGGCTTGCCTTTTACATTTTTCTTTGTTGTGTCTTTGAAGAACAGAAGGTCTTCATTTGAATATAATTCAATTTATCATTTTTTTTTCCCATTTTGGAAATACTCTTTGTATCCTGTTTAAAAAATCTTTTCCTACCCTAAGGTCATGAATATATTCTCCTATATTATATTCTAAAAGCTTTTATTGTTCTGCCTTTCAAATTTAGATTTACAAGCCACCTGGAATCAATTGTTGTGTGAGCCAGGAGACGGGGCCATGGATCATTCTTTTCCCCAAATGGATACTCCATTGTCCAGCAGCACATTTTGAAAGAGCCTTCGCTTCCCGCACTGTTCTGCCGAACCAACTTGTCTGTGAGTCCAACCACAGTTGTGGTTCTGTTTCTGGATTCCCTTTCTGTGTCGTTGGTCTGTTTGTCAGCTCTAGTCCCATACCACAAAGGCTAACTCCCATTCCCCTTTTAACTCCATTTTTTTTTTATTGCAGTAAAATGCTCATAACATCAAGTTTACTATCATGACCATTTTGTTAAGGTGGCATTAAGTCCATTCACAATGCTATGGGACTATCACCACCATCCATTTCCAGAACTCTTTCCATCTTGTAAAAACCAAAACTTGGTACCCATTAATAACTCATTGCTCTCTCTTCCAAGCCCCAACCACCACTTTCTGTTCTGTCGCTAAGATTTTGACTCCTCTAAGTACCTTACAAAAACAGAAGCATGTAGTTGGTCTCTTTTGTGACTGGTTTATAGCATTTAGCATGATGTTTAGCATCATGTCCCCAAAGTTCATCTGTGTTTTAGCATATGTCAAAATTTCTTTCCTTTTCAAGGCTGAATAATATTCCATATACCACATTTTGTTTTATCCATTCATTCATTGATGGACACTTGGGGAGGGGGCTTCCACATGTAGCTATTATACACAATGCTGCTGTGAATATGGCGCACAAATGTCTCTTTGAGACCCTGCTTTCAATTCTTTCAAAAAAAAAAAAAAATATATATATATATATATATATATATATATATATATATATATATCTCCAGAAGTAGATTCTGGATCAAATAATAATTCTTTTTTTAATTTTTGGAGGACTTTCCATACTGTTTTCCACATCAGCTGCACCATTTTATGATCCTATCAACAGTACACAGGGTTCCCGTCTACACATCGACGACTCTTATTGATTTTTTAAAGATTTTTTTATGGTAGCCATCCCACTGAGTGTGAGAAAGCATCTCATTGTAGTTTTAGTCTTTGTATTTCCATGATCATTAGTGATATTCAGCATCTTTTATGTGCTTATTGGTCATTTGTCTATCTTTTTTGGAGACGTGTCTGTTCAAGTCTTTTGCCACTTTTGAACCGGGTCATGTTTTGGTGAGTTTTAGGAGCTCTCTATATATTCTGAACATTAATCTCTTACCAGACATATGATTTGCAAGTATTTTCTCCCGTTCGGTGGGCTCCCTTTTTACTCTGTTGATAGCAACTTTTTATGCACAGAGTTGTAATTTTCATGATGTCCAATTTGTCTATTTTTACTTTGTTGCCTGTGCTTTTGGCACCATAGCCAAGAAATCATCGCTAAATCTGATATCATGAAGTTTTGATCCTATGATTTCTTCTAAGGTTTTCGGTCTTAACATTTAGGTCTTTGATCCTCTGAGTGAATTTTTGTATGTGATGTTAAGTAAGGGATCCAACTTGATTTTGTTTTCTTTTTGGCTCTGGATATCCAGTTTTTCCAGCATTATTTGTTGAAAATAGTATCCCTTCTCCATTGATCTTGGAAACCTTGTCAAATATCACTTGACAATGTGGTCTTATGTTTTCTGTCATGTGTGGAAACTAGAGAAGAAGAAGGGAAAGAAAGGAGGGTGAAATTTCATGAAAATCAAAGGAAGAGGAAAGGAACCAGTGGTAGGGAGAAAAGGAGAGGTGCTGGGACTGATACTGGCCAAATTACTTTGTTACAATGTGTGCATGTATGAATCTGTGACCACAAATCCCATCATTATGCACAACCGTATGCACCACTAAGAAATATGGAAAAACCACTTGACCACTTACACAAGGGATTGTTTCTGGGCTGTTTTATTCCATTCGTCTAAATGTCTGTCTTTACACATATCACACTGTTTTCATTACTGTGGCTTTGTAGTAAGTTTTGACTATCAGGTAGTATATTTGACTTGAAATTCCATAGCAATTTTAAAATGGGTTTTCTATCCCTACAAAAAAAAATCTTTGGGGATTTTTATAAGGATTGCCTTGAATCTGTAGATCACTATGGGTAGTATTGATATCTTACTAAGTTTAAGTCTTTCAGTTCATGAATATGGGTACATTTCCATTGGTTCATGTCTTCTTGAATGTCTTTCAACAATGTTTTATGGTCTTCATTATATAAGTCTTTCATCTTCATGACTAAGTTAATTCCTAAATATTTTATTCTTTTTGATACTATTAAAAATAGAATTGTTATATAATTTCCTTTTAAGATTGTCCATTGTTAGTATCTACAAATGCAAGTGATTTTTTTTATGTTGACTTTGTATTCTGCTACTTTGTAGAAAATTATTTATGGGTTCTAACTGTGTGTGTGTGTGTGAGAGAGAGAGAGAGAGAGAGAGAGAGAGACAGAGACAGAGACAGAGACAGAGAGAGACAGAGAGAGACATCTTTTAGGTTGTCTACGTATAAGATCACATTACCTGTAAACAGAGATAATTTTACTTTCTTTCCAATTTGATGCCTTTTATTTCTTTTTCCTGCCTAATTGCTGTGGCAAGAACTTCTAGTCCTATGTTGAGCAGAAGTGACGAACATGGACATTCCAGCTATGTTCCTTATCTCAGGGGAAAAGCTTGCAGGGTTTTGTTTGTTTGTTTGTTTGTTTGTTTACCACTAAGAATTGTGGTAAAACACTGTGGTATTTTCATGTGGTTTTTATTAATTCTGCTTCTCTTCTAATCCCACTTGGAGTAGGGGTTTTGCTCCCCAGTTGCTCCATGAAAACTGCTTTTAGAAAAATCAGCAACACTTCCCCTTGGTAAATCCAATAGTCAGTTCTCAATTTCTCACCTTCTTTAGCTTCACAGTAACAACTGACACCAGGGACGCTCCCCTCTTCTTGGCAGCATCTTCACTTGGCTTCTAGGACACCCCCTTCTCTTGCCTCCTACCTCCCTATTTACTCTTTCTCAGTTTCCTCTTCCATTACCCCCACCATCCCAGACTCACAATGTTGCTTCTCCAAAGGGTCAGCCCTCTTTACACCCATTTCTGTGGTGATCTCCCTTAGCACACAAAGCTATTTGATCCCAAATTTATATTTGTATTTGAAAGAACGATCAAGGCTTGATTAGAAATTTTACTCACCTGAGTCCGAATGAACTTTATGATAGGGGGAAGGAACAGGCACATGGAGTTTTAATAGCACAAATCTTATGGGGTCTCTGGGTCTGCAAGCTGCCTTGTTGGCCCAAGGGGGGTAAAGTGTTCAACCCTGAGCCGGGGGTTGAGTGTTCAGCCTTGAGCCAGGGCTTGGGCGTTTGGGCTTGAGGGTGTTAGGTGCAGGACAGGCTGGTCTGCAGGGCCTGCAGGACATGCCAAACAAAGTTAGCTGCAGAATGACCTGGTCTCTCAAACCCTCTGTCTGGTTCTGTCACTTTCTGCTCAAAATCCTTCAGTGGCTTCCATTTTACTCAAGAGAAGTCAATGACCAACAAGGTCCTGCTCAACATGACTCCCTGATACGACTCCCAACTCCCATTCTGTCTCTTGTCCCACTGCTGTCCCTTGCTCCAGCCACTGGCTTCCTTGATGTTCCTCACAGGTGGGGCCACTCCTCCTTAGAGCCTGTGCATTACCGTCTGGAATACTCTTCCCCTAAGTAGTCACACTCTGAAATATCTTCACACTTTCAAGCCATGGCTCAAGTGTCAATTTCAAGATGGAACCTTCCCTCACTGTGACAATTGGGACCTGCCCCTGTGACAATTGGGAATGTCCCCCACTTCCTTACCTTGCTCTACTTTTTCTTTTTTCCAGAGCAATTATTACCTTCAAATATGGCATTTAAATTACTTAACTAGGTATGCTGATTGGTCACCCCTACAGTCCCCCTGGCACCAGCCTTCTTGAATGTGTGGAAAGCACCTGCTTCTTTTCTTCTTTGTTCTCTCTGTTTCCCAAGCACCTGGAAGAGCAGGCAGAGGTTGGCTTTGCCCTCTGCCCCTCCCTGAACTCTGAGGCCCTAGACCTGGAGCCCCTTGAGGAGCCCTGACCACTGAGCTCCCTGTTACAGCTGTGCTGCGGGAAGCAGGGCAATGCAAACACAGGTTGGACATTTAGGAGACATTCACTCCAGCCCCGCTGTGGTCCCAAACAGCACGACTCCTGCCTGGGCCCCTTGATCCCTCCACATTCGCATTTTGCAGATCTGTGGAATGATGATGCCTTCTCATCCATTTGGCCTCCTAGAACTTCTGGGAGCCAAATGAGAGGATGTGTTTGAAAATGTCCTGCAAAATATTGAGGGATAAGTACAAGCTAGCATCATTTTAATATGGCACTTTCTTTTCTTTGCCATTCCCTTGACCTCTAAGGACGGGCTATCCGTTTGAGGATTCTGCTCAAGATCTGCACTGCAGAAATGACTTCATTCCTGAAGAAGTAGATTAAAAAGCAACGTCTAGAGGAGGAAACTGGAGGCAATGTGTGTGCCTGAATGAGCTGAGCTCTGAAGATGGACACATAAAAAGGCCAAAGAATATTCACCTCAGCCTGATTTTCCTGCAATAAGTGGACAACAAAGTCATACAAGAGTAGGTCTGTGGCCTCACAAAAAAAAAAAAAAAAAAAAAAGAAAGAAAGAAAAGAAAAAGAAGAAAAAAATTCATCTCTGTAGATAGTTCTCTATATTTTCAGAAATTAAAAAAAGACCATCAGTTCTTTTACCAACAACTGCAAAACCTGCCATGATCCATTCGCTAAGGTGGCCACGGTCCTTCCCCCGACTTACCTGCCCCTGCCCCTACCCCACCTCTAGATCCTCCTTTGCTCAGCAGCCCAGAAAAGATGGCTCCCAGAGGGCAGGGATCTTAGCTGCAGAGGTGACTCGCACACCCCCAGTCATTGGGCTGCATAGTCCTCCCCACACAGAAGGGTGCAGGTTACCCCCAGGCCACTGGGCAACTGTGCAGTTGTTCTTTCAAGCAGAAACCCTCCCTGCTCCTAGGTCAGGAGCACTTCCCAGCAAGCTTCTGTCTCCAGAGGCGAAATTGTGATGAGGTCCTCGGCCACCACCTCTTCCACAATGAAGGGACATGTCAATAAATATTAGATGCTCGTGCTGAATGGGAAAGGTTTATTGGGAGCCATGTGAGGAAACCCACCTTCAAATATTTGTTCTGCTAGTTCATATCACCTGCTGAGATACCAGTTCAATAAAATATGTGCCACACAGAGAGTTAGACTTCAGCTGTTCTCAGGTCTCATGCTGGTGGGGAAAGAGGCATGTGCAAGAAACGTTTGCAGCAGGTGACCAGTGCCCTGGAGAGATCCAAAGTGTTTTTAATCTTATTTTATGTTGCTGTATTGCTGCACTGCATTTTAGTAACTGGATGGCAGCAAAAAGGATCTTTAAGAAGAAATTTTAGTGTGCTTGAATTTAAGCCTGACCACCATTTCTAGGACACCCTTTTCCACAGAGGGGTTATTTTGTCTTCTTCCTTCAGCTTCAGTTCCTATCCCTAATGTGGAAAGCATTATTTATGTTCAATCAAAGAATATCTCCATGAAATAAGTACTTGGCCTGGTAAGAAGGCTGCCACATTTTAGGATGAGAACCTCAAGCAGATCCTTCAGAATATTCTCTGTTGAGACGGTAAGGGGAAGGCTATTGGCCCACTCCCTAGAAAAAGAGAGTAGAGGCAGGAGGTCAGCCTGGGCTGTCCAAGTCACTGTCCTGGGCTCCTAAGTCAAGGCAGTCACATTCAGGGCAGGAAGAGAATTTATTGCTTCTCTCAAGGCAAGTTACCCGGACTGTTGCACTTTCAAATCTCTAAATAGGAAAGGATCTCAAAAGTCCCTTTGTGCTTTGAGCTAATGTGGTTTCAGCTGACTCAGAACTCCACATATCTGGGCATAGTAGGATCTCATTTTAACATAGCATGGGCACTCTGAGACAGTTGGAGGATCTGACTCAAGTGCAAGCCCAGGTCCACTCATGGCTGTGGTAAGCTACAGAGGCAGTCAGTCACCTAGAACAGCATCCATTTCAGTGAGAGCTGTGTATGTGCGTGTGTGTGTGTGTGTGTGTGTGTGTGTGTGTGTGTGTTGGGAAGATGGAGAGTGAAGGTTGTGAAATGGGGCACAGCACCCTTCAGGGGAAGATGCCTGGGTCCCAGCTCCACTTCTATGGCCAGAGCAACCCCTTCTCTTCTCTCGGGCTCTTTGTTTCTGTATCCTTCCCACATATCTGTGTCTGACCCTCTGTGCTGCAACAGGGAGGGGTACCACTGGCTCCAACCACAGCTGCAGAGACAGCACCTCCTGAGCACTGGGTGCCATCATGCCACCCATGGAGGTAGCCCCACACCTGAACGCCCAGGGGTTCTCTGTCCAGTCCTGTATTCCAGCTCTGCTTGTATTAGGCTGTGGAGAGGATTACAGAGGGACTGGTTCAAGTACCCTAGTACCAAATACAAAGAAAACTGTGGAAATTATACTGAATGCTGGTCCTAGTGGGGAAGCCAGTGATCCCAGCTACCTAGAAAGCTGAGGTAGGAGGATCACAAGTTCTAGGCCAGCCTGGGTGGCTTAGCAAGACCCTGTATCAAAATAAAAGAGCTGGGGATATAGCTCAAAGATAGAGTGCCTCTAGGTCCCATCCCAGTACAAAAAGAAAAGGAGGAAGGGGAGGAGAAAATGAAGAGGAAAGGAAAAAGGGAAGAGAAGGGAGGGAGGGAGGGAAGGAAGGATACTGAATGATGTAGAAGAAGCTTTTTAAAATTTTTTTTCTCACTCTAAAAAAATGATCGATTTTAATACACTGAAACATTCAAAATTCTACTCAAAACTCAGTATTGCCAAACTGAAACTCTGTCTTGAAATGTGCTGTTCCTGAAGTGTCACTCCTGACATTTAGTGAGATACCCTGTCATTAAGTCAGCAGACTTGGAACGATGTGGGGGTTTGCAGTGTATAAAGGAATAATGCGGCGGATCATAACACTGGAGTTTCATCCCCCATTCTCAAAAGCACTCTGCTGACAGTCACAATAATCCTTATAATTTCTATGATAATAGACCCAGATCAGCATTTTGTGAGTGGGGGTGGGTAGGTGGGGTGAGAGCTCCTGGGATATGGGAAAAAGTAACTGCAGGTTCTGAACTAGGAGCTGGCTGTTGGGAACAGCAGCTTGAAGCAACTAGAACAAGCCATCCTGTCTCCTTCACCTCTTCTCTGGCTCTGCCTTTCTCTCCCTGCCTCTCCCTCACCCCCTCTCATTTTCATAAGAGTAAGCTTTTGGAGGACTTTGGAAAGTGACATAGAGCATACTCTGACTGTAGTCCCAAGGACACTCCAGAGAATCAATACATTAAAAAGCAGGAGAAATTTTGGATATGATTATAAAGTAGGCTAATTTAAGATAGAAGTGCAGACAGGCATACAAATGAGGGAAGCTGTGGTTACCCCAGTATTCTTACTGGATGTCTCCTTGGGAATCTTCAGAGCCAAAGGGTCAAAATCTCCTGAGTCAAAGATTAAGATTTTTAGTTTCTCATCGAATTTTTGTCAAAATGAGCAAAATGCCTATCAGCAAATTGGGTCACCCTCCCTATTCATCTGCAACATCTCCAAATGACTTTGCAGTTAAAAGCATTATCTTTCTTACAGAATAACTGGGTTCCAGTAAGCCTGTCCAGAATACTATTTCAGAGATTCCTCAGTTATTTCAACCAAAGGAGGTCTAATGGCTCCCTGGGCTTGGATAGCCTATTTGGAAAAAGGATATCACTTTAAAAATGGCAACTATTCTACAAATGGCCAGACTCACTTGGAGGCAAATGTTCAGTTTGTCTGGAAGGGAAGCTTGTGGGGGAAGGCAGGGGCAGGCAGTGGTATGTTTGGATCAATGTGCAAAGGCTAATAATCAAATTCTTTTAGGATTATAATACATAATAGTATAGTGTTCATTTTTTAGACACCTCTTTTCCATTAAAACAATGGGATGGATTCAACTTTGAAAATTCTGGATAGCTTTTAGTTGGTGCACAGTAAGTGAACTATCTTCACTTGTAACACCACCATCTATTACAGTTTGGATATGGGGTGTCCCCCCAAAACTCCTGCATTAGTGCAGTAATATTCAGAGGCAAACAATTAGATTATGAGAGATGTAACCTGATCAGTCAACCTGGTTTGAATGGACTGACTGGGTGGTAATTGAAGGCAGGTGGGGTGAGGCTGGAGGAGGTAAGCCACCGGAAATGTGTTCTGAAAGGATGCATCTTCACTGTGGCTCCTTCCTCCCTCTCTCTGCTTCCTGGCTGCCCTGAATAAAGCAGTACTCCTCCACCACATCATCTACCATGATGTTCTGCTTGACATGGAATCCAGAGCAATGCAGAGGGCTGTATATGGACTGAGACTTCTGAAACTGTGAGCCCCAAATAAACTTCTCCTTCTCTAAATTGTCATCAGATATTTTATTCAAAAGTGATGTAAAGCTGACTAAAATACTATCTTTGGCAATAAAACATTTGCCTGAAGTTTAAATACACATTATTCTCAAGCAATATGGCCTTGGTGGTCCTGATTTTCACGAAGAATTCATTCCCTTGGACAATAAATGCCCTGAGCCTCTTTGTGAATAGAAGTGACTCTCTACATACTGAATTCCAGCTGCCGGGAGGCCATTTCCCATGGGTTTCCCACCTTTCTGTACACCTATGAGCAGAGATACAGAAGCTTTTTTCTAGACTATCTTCTCAAGGATGTTTGTATAGCAAACAGCCTTGGAAGGTAGTGTTCTCTTCCAGGAAGAGGGCGAGATTGCTGTCAGGATGATAAAGATTGAACAGGCTTTGCTAACCCTTAAAAGGGTCAGATTTCCCAAGTTCAGTGTCTCAGCTGTGATGTGAACTGCTGCATGTGCAGCGTCCACCTGGGCTACCCCACAGCACCTGCATGAAACTTGGGAGATGCCGGTGGGGACATGGAGTTCATGGAACCTGCTATGCTCCTGAGCTAGGAGTCCCCTGCCTTCTTCCAGCCCTCACGACACTGGCAGATTAACTTTTTAGCTTGCACATAGAGTTAAATAAAAATAGTTTACACCAACCATCAAAAAAAAATTATAAAGTTAAAGAACTTCTGTGTCCTATCCGAAAGCCCACCTCTCTGTCTAATAGAGTCATAGCACAGGAATACATATTGTCATCTGGAGTTCACTGCAAAGGAGTTTAATATTTCCACACAGAAAACCTAAATGCAAATTTAATGTATTAAAGGACATATGTAAGAAACGTGAATATAAAACATTAGGAATAGATAATTCTAGAAGGTGCAGATAAAACTAAGTTAGAAACCATTTGTTCAATTTTGGTTCCTAGTCCCACAAACCAAACCACTGTTAAAGAAAATTATAGCCCTACCGCCCTCTACTGGAACCAGCTGGAAAATACAGGGAAATAGTTAAAAGTTAACTCTTCATACAAGCCACTGGGTCCCTAAGCAGTACTCACTGCTGCCCTTATCCAGGTTTTAAGGTGTAACTCTGACATGGTCAACAAGGTAAGAGAAACACAGCTCCCTTTGTGCACACAGGCTAATAAATTAATACTGAACAACCCAGTGCTGAAAAGAGTGGATGGCCTTTGCAGCAGCTACTGATTGTCCGGCCCACTGAGTGTAGGTTTTGCTCAGAGTCCTGGCTAGCAGCCACTAGCACATTCACAGCACCTCACCTACCCCACTTCCTTTCCACAGACAATGCTGATTAGAACCCTCCCATTGCCTTTTTTTTTTTTTTTTTTTTGGCATCGGGGATTGAACTCCAGGCGCTTAATCACTGAGCTACATCCCCAACACTTTTCTGTATTTTATTTGGAAACAGTGTCTCACTGAATTGTTAAGGGCCTCACCAAGTTCCTGAAGCTGGCTTTGAACTCACAATCCTTCTGCCTAAGCCTCCTGAGCCACTGGGATTACAGACGTGGTGCCACCGCACCAAGCCTTCTCAATTAACCCCCACACCAAATCTATTCAACTCCATCTCAAAAGTATCACTCTGTTCTTGGGAAAAACAGTAGAGCTGGACATAGTGAATGCCAACTTGGCCACCAGCAGAGTACATCACTTTGTGATCTCAAATGGTTGAATGCCAAAGGCCCAGAGTTTAATGTCACCCTATCAGTACCACCAAGTATTGGTGTCCAGTTGTTTAGGTCATGCAACGCAATCAGAAAAAAATATATATAATGCACCAATAAATGTATTTATTTATAAATTATATAAGTGTACAATTGTACAATATATTATGTACATTATAAAACACACAAAAATAGAAATTTTAAAGGATGAGATTAAATACAAATAATCATTTTAACATTTTCTCAATGGATTGATCATCTGCATACCCCTGGGATGTACACCACCCCACCTGAAATCACAGCCCTAAAGCATGTCAATAATTGCTGTTATTTGGGTTTTTAGCTCAGTTACAGGAAAATGTACAAGATCACATCTTTTTTTTTTTTTTTCTCTAGAGTTTTGCAAAATAGCCCTAGCTTCAAGTTTAAATGTGTGAAGCTGCTTGGTGCTAACTTCTTGAGACATATCTGAAATAATCATTACACAGTTAGTAAATGTAATGTTATGGTTCACTGATCGTTGTTTCACTTTAAGGCAGACTAAATAGGGGATTCATGGAGCTGAATCAGAATGTGAGAGGAAAAGTTCTTTAAAGAAGCATTTAAAAACAAAGGGTGATGTTTGCCTACCTGAAAAAAAGAGTAATAAACAATTAATCTCTAAAACAAATAACTTCTTCTGTCTGTAATGGAAAAACAAAAAAGGCATTCCAAACAGCTACCAGCCAAGGTAATGGGTTGAGATGGTACACCACCTGTCTGCCTGACGGAACACCAGTGAGTTCTTAACAGACTTTATTTTTATAGTCCCAGAATCCAGACACAGAGGCAGGTACATAGAAACTCAGTCAACACCTGATGACCAATGAACAATCCCTTAAAAATATGTAAGATGTTGGATTACATTTGAAATATCAATTCCTACTAAAGAACATTACAGGATATAGTTCAGATGACTGAAAAACATCATGGCAAGAATAATGCCTTGCTACCTGTTTCCATATCAGATGTTGGTGTCTCTGCTCCCCTGCTTCCCAACACAAAGTGGCTGGTACAGCTGGCAGCCTGTCCTGGCTCCAACCCCCCAGCGCAGAAGTACAGCAGAGCACAAAGAATTACTCTACATGGAGAAACTAGTTCAATGTGCTCAATTAAATTTAAAAATTTAGAGGGCATGAATATCTAATTTGGGGTAGGGGGCGATACAGGGGCACTTGACCACGAAGTCACATCCCCAGCCCATTTTGTTTTATTTAGAGACACTGAGTTGCTTAGTACCTCTCTTTTGCTAAGGCTGGCTTTGAATTTGCTATTCTCCGGTCTCAGCCTCCGGAGCCACTGGGATTACAGGGTGCACCACCATGCCCAGCAATCTGAGTAACTTTGAGATTGAGATCTCTAAATGGAAAACACATGGGGGCCTACATCAAATTTTATAATGCTAAACATATACCACTGATTACACTTTCAATAGTGGCAATAAAGTCTCGTGGAAGGCTGTATTTGGTTTTAATAGGTACTTTACCAATTTAAAGAGATTAAAATATTCATGATTTAAATAATTTCAAAAATAACCAATTTCATTCTGTTCACATTGTTTTCATCTAGATGCTCATTTATTTTGTTGATAAAGTCACTGTTTTTTGATAGGAAAATGAAACGTCATTTAATAAATTTCCATGAGATTAAATACAATCTAGGGGTAAATTATAATCCCATTCCATAGAAAGAAGGGATGTGGAGTTCAGTGACTTAGTGGAGAGATTAGAATCACAAACGTTCTTCCATTACTGTAGTATGGAAAGAGGTACCTAAGGTATGCATTAATTGGTTTTATTTGATTGGGATATTTATACACATCACACAAAGAAAGGGCAAAGGAAAACAGATTGGTGAGCCTCTCTTAGTACGGAGGTGAGGCTGTTTTTGCATTATGGTAACTTATTAGGGTGGGAAATCCACCTCTTCAAAAAGTCAGTTGTTTCAATGAACTTTTGCAAAACCTCCTTAAGGCAAAATCACCACTAAAAAATAAATTCTTTTCTTAGAAGTATGTTTCAAGAAGTATAGGAAACGTGAACCCTAACATTATCTTATTTGCTCAATGTCCTTGACCTTATGCCACTTTGCTTTCTCTGATCTCTCTCTCCCCTTTTACTCGAGTAAGCACTCCCTACATCATTTGCATTACTAGCAGCTGCCTCAACCCACACTGCAGCTTCACCACAAAACCTGATTTTAAAAGTAAACTCACCCTTACTTGTAACGTGAAACAAATCTTCAGTGGCACAGCTTCCTGCCTGCCAAGAGGAGGGCTCCCTAGACTGGTTAATAAGGTTCTAATGAAAAAACTTCTCTGACCATTTGACAGCAAGTATTGCATTCTAAATTTAGAACCAAAAGTCATTCATGCTTTTGCTAATTTCCAAATTTTATTTCAAACTACTATAGTAACAAAATAACAATGGTAATTCTGTATGGAGAGTAGCAACCCTTTAAATAAACAAGGTCACAGTACTCCAACAGTACTTTGGCCTGGGGAAATTTTGATGAGGATTATTATAATCGATCTTATAATATTATAGTCTTGTTTCCTCCCTGTCTAGTATAATAAAAATTCTCCTCTCACCCCAATGATTCATCACATATACATATCTATTTTATATTAAGAACAACCCTTTTGGTTGTACTATGTGAGTGGAAATCCCTCTCACTCCGGGGTTTTCCTATGGTATACAAAGATAGCAGTCACTTAGTCATATTAAATTTTTAGTTGGGAAAAAAAAAAAAGAATGGATTACCCTATTTATGTCCTTTCTCTAAAAATAAAAAGACAAAGACAATAGCAAACATAAAATGAGTCAAACTTCTATTTTATTAACAGGAGTCCAAAATGAATACAAAAAGATCCCTCCTTTGCATATTATACTATTTTCCTTAAAAGGCTTCTGATAGAGTCAGGTAGATTAAAAGCTAAGAATGTAGTTCAGCTTTTATAGTGAACCTTTTAAAAAAGGTTTGATATTGATAACATAAACCACCAACATCAGAGAACATAATGGTCCCACAATTACTTTTAGACCTATAGCTAGCTTATCAAAAGAATTAGATCCTGCCCTGATCTACTAAGATAGAGGCTTAAAAATGTTTTAAGCCATTAAAAGCCATCTTTATAATCTCTCGAATAACGCTGGGCAATTAAGAAAACAAAATCCCAAAATGTAGCCCTCTATATTATGTGGAATGTGAGAGAATACCAACTTATGACCAAGAAAGATGAAAATAAAAGGCTTAAATCCACGTAAGGAGCTATTATAGTCTCATCACCTGCAAAATATCAATAAATGAGTAACAGAGCTTATCAAGGCAAAATTTGAGATGTTACTTAAAACATATGTGATGTTTATCATACTAAAACTAAAGCTGAACAAAGAAAAGTTGCTCATTTATAAATTTTCATGTACCTTGACTTTTACTGGGACCATAAATTGATCAGATAATACATAGCCCACACTTTGGACAGTTATAATAACAAAGGATTTATTATAATTTGCAGATGAAATAAATGCACCATCCCATACTTGAAAGACTTTAATAAGCCCTAAACGTCCTAAACTTTTTTTATTTTCCCCAGATTATACCAAGGCACCACCAATTGCCTAGTTATTTTATGCAACCATTTCTAGTAAAGAAACTAACACTTCCTTCAATATTGGTTCTGCACTGTTTCTGGTTTATTATACACTTCCAAACAGCAAAAGTTTGCAAATATGTGCAAACACTCTGGTCCACTCATAGTACTGATTAGTCATCATCTTCCTCTTCCTCTTCTTCTTCCTCAAAGCTATCTTCAAAGCCCTCGCTGTCTTCCTGGTCTTCATCCCCCTCTATTGCTGTGTCCCACTGCGGGTGATTTTCTGGCACAGGCTTAGCCTCATGAACTTCCAACTATGAAGAAGGAATGTAGATGTTAGAAAATTAAGGAGGAATAATGGAAGAAATATCTGATAAAGAATAGCTTTTCTTTTACCACAGCAAAATACAGATTTTTACAGATATAACTCTAAATTCAACACACTGACACTTCATCCTAGAAATGTCAATCTACTTTAACATATAATTAAATTTCTAATAGTTTAATATTCTGCTCTTATAGAAGTTAAAACTACTTATGGATGTATTTCTGTAGAACAAAAAACTAATGATCATAATTCTTGAGCAGAAGTGCTGAGTGATATCTTAAAATATTTAAAAAAGACTGGAAATATGGCTCAGTATTTTAGTGCTCCTGTGTTCAATCTCTGGTGCTCACCTCCCCCCCCCACCCCCCCGCCAAAAAAGAAAAACTAAAATATGACCTTCTAAAAGATATTTTGTAAGCTCTAGTAGAACTCTCATGGGAAAAGAGAGGCTCATTTTATTCTTTTCCATGCAAGAATATATCAGCACCATTTTTCCTAACAGAATGCTTTCTATAAAATGCTCAAGTGAACTGGTAAACACTGATAGAAGTGTGCTTCAAGTGATAAAAGAAAACATATGCTCTAAGATGAACTTAAAAATGATTTTATAATTAAAAAACACTCCAATAGAATATGCAGTAAAATCTATATGCTTTTAAAAGAAATGAACATATTGATGAGGCCCTGTAAGTTATAGCATATTAAGGCATATTAAAATACATCATTAATATAATTTATAGTCAAGGTTCTAAATCATACCTCTTAAAAATCCTACTCAACAATGTAAGTTTATTATTGAAAAAGTAAGGAAGGATCTCTTTTTCGTTATTACTTTGCATTGCAAAACTAGAAATGCTTCCCTTACACTCAAGTATTTACTCCAACAGGCTACTGTACTTGTTGAAGAGACACTATTCTTACCTTCAATGGTTTAATTTGATCCAAACCCATATAGGAGTCTGACCTCAGAAACACTGTGTACTGATAATTCCCAGGCTTTCCTGGTGCAGGAAACTTCAATTCTACCTAGAAGATAAAATTAACACTTAAAAATCTCCATTTTGAGGAGGAAACAACAGCATACCCTTAAAATTACTAGACCAGAGTACTTAACAGTCATGTTTTATTCATTCATGTGATACAGGAAGTTATAAATCATGACTTGTTACAAAAGGCCCAACAACAATAACAAATACACATACGTGAAATATATGTTTATCTATTACATACTCTACACAGAAAGGAAATCTATTAGGCAGAACGGATGGGGTTAATCTTTAATCTGTATCTTCACCATTCAAGAAAGCATATTTAAAGTAAACAACCATGTTCTTTGTTGACTATTATCTTGGGTAAACTGAAGAAATTAAGTGGAGTATAAAAGTAAAATAAAATGCTGGAGTTAATAAAAATATAGACAGGAGATAATACTGGTCGAAGTTTCTTATTACAAGGATAAATGACCAATCCCTTTAAAAGGTCAAATAGGTATTTGAATTCCCATCAAATCATAGACTTTGGGCTGGGGCTACATCTCAGTGGTAGAGTGCTTGCTTGAGGCACTGGGTTCCATCCTCAGCACCACATAAAAATAAAAAAAGATACTGTGTCCATTTACAACTTAAAAATATTTTTTAAAAATCACAGACTACAAAGACAAACAGTAACACCCTCAGGTATCTCAATTCCACTTGGGTGAAGGAAGAGTACATTTTTTTAAATGACATTTGGATGCTTTGGTGATCTAAACCTCCAGAATTCATATTTTGTAGCCAAGATTATATATTGAGATAATCTTGGCTATCATAAAAAATTAATAAAACTAGAAAAACAAAATCATGGGAGAATCTTAAAAAAAAAAAAAAAAACCACCTCAGGGTTGGTGTGTAACTCAGTGGCAGAGCACTAACCTAGCATGCACAGGCCCTGGGATGGAACCCCAGTACAGAAACACATGCTCACCCGTGCACACATACATACACACACCTACTCTCTTTCTCTCTCATCTTCAGTTTGGCCTTTCTAACTATAGCATCATCTAGAAGCTACAAAAAAAAAAAAATTTATAAACCATACTTCAAAAACAAAGAATAAAGGAAAATGGATAAACAAATTGTTTTCTGCTTATTAAAAACCATCTTAGTACTAGAGAGAAATATTTGCCACACAGTCACAGCAGGCTGATTTCTTAACATCACTGGAAAAAAAAAAAAGAACAACTCAAACCCATTTAAAAGACCCAACAAAAACGAGGAATGGTCACAAACAGACACAAAAAGAAATATGTCTTGAACCCACTGAAAGTGTTCAGTTCCACTCTAAAAAAGAAACAGAAAATTTAAACTACACTGAGCAGCATAAAAATTGATTTAGATAAAATTCATCAATGTATGCTAAAATGACTGGGCAAAAGACTGGGAGAACAGGATATTCACACAGAGCCCAGATACTGCCACACAGATGAGTGGGGAGAGTATCTTTACAACAGATCAATCTTAATATCATCAATGTGGAGCAAACTGGTATAACGTGCCCTGATGTGATGCACTAAGTATGTACATCATTAGTGCTGTATGCTTGCCAGATATAAATATAAGGAGTAACCAATGAAACAAACTCATATTAACTGATATTCTTTTTTTTTTTTAAAGAGAGAGAGAGAGAGAATTTTTTATATTTATTTCCTAGTTTTCGGTGGACACAACATCTTTGTTTGTATGTGGTGCTGAGGATTGAACCCGGGCCGCACGCATGCCAGGCGAGCGCGCTACAGCTTGAGCCACATCCCCAGCCCTTAACTGATATTCTATAAAATACCTTGCCTGGATTCCTGAAAAATGTCAAGAAAAATTCAAAATGAAAAAGGACAAGAAAGTGTTCTAAAGAGACACAACAACCAAATGCAAAGTGTAATCCCTGATAGGATCCTGAACTTAGAAACAAATCAAAACAAAAAGACATCAGTGAAAAATTTGAGGAAATTTGAATATGGACTGTGTATTAGATAATATCACACCAATTTTAAATTCCTCGAGTATAATAATTGTGTTGCGCTTATGAAACAAAAGGCTCCCCCGATCTTGGAAGATAGATACATGTCCTTTTTACTGGATAAAAAGGGAAGGTGTAAAACAGATATGCCATCTTCTGTGTAAAATCTGAGGGGGAAATAATAATATATGTATTCGTTTATAATTTACATATAATATTACATGAAGAATACGTAAAAAAATGATAATACTGATGGTCTCCAGGAAAAGGAAAAGGTGATGGAAAACATATGCAAGATGTTTCACTTCATGCACTTTTATATTTTCTGAAATTTTAGGTGAATGCATTACCTATTCAAAAACAGATAAAAATTTTTAAAAAAAGGTCAAAACAAATACAACTTAAGAGTTGGCTTTATCTTTAAGCATCAAATAAGTATTAGCTATTCCACACATTTACTGCATGGTTATAAAAATTATTTTAAAGATTTTTTTGTACTAAAAATCAACATCTAGAAATATCTTGAAATTCAAAACCCTTGCCCTTGTCTGCCTGGTCCAGACAAACAGAACCTTCTTCCTAGAAAAGGTAACAGCCAAAAACATCAAGGGAAAAAAAAAAAAAAACCCAGAATGCAGTTCCCAAGGGTAAATGATGTTTATCACGAAGCTACTTTTATGATGTTATAAAAGCAGGCAATGCCATTCAGTCAAAAATTCTATTCTAAAAATTTAAATCCACCAATTCTTACATCATAAATGTTTATAAAATATTAAATTCTGGAGAAGAGGAGCAAAGAAAAATGCTCTTGAACACTAACAGTAAAAACTGCCAAAACTATATTGATGAGTTTTTAAAAGAGTGACCAAGTTACTTACCTCTAATATTTCTTTATAAATGTCCAATGAGCTCACTCTCAAAACATCAGGGAATAGTAAGACAACAGACACAACACAATTCAATTGTTGAAAGCCATCCATGGGCTATGTGTGTGAGCTATGCACATTTGAGCATATGAGGGGACTGGCCTGGCACTGCGCGCTGATTGGGCTGTGCAATTTAAGTGTGCCTTTCCTTTCGCTCTGCCTGTGATCCCACATAGCACTTCAGATGGGTGTGACTTGCCAAGACGTCAAGCAATCTGCTGACCACAAAACATCACCAAGCAAGACTCCACCCTTTGAAACCCCACCCTTGTCTTATTCTGGTGGAACATTTTATCGAATATCTTTTCCCCAATAATTAGGGGGGGGGGGGGTCCAGGTGTGCTCTCTATCTTGCTCCTTCCAGTGCTATCCAGCATGGAGCAGACCCTTGGGGTCACTGAGAATTTCCCCCCTCAAAACTCATGTTCCTGTTTTGTGTGGGTTCTTTGCCATTTTCTCAGTTTATTGAATGAGCCAGCTCCTTTGAACCCAGCTCATCTCGCCAGCCCAGCCAGCTGGCGACATGCAGTAAGCTCTGATAAACTGATATTTTAAGCAGATTTTATCAAGCAGCATGACGATGAGATGCTGTACATTGTTAAAAATGGAAATATTATTGAGTAATTACCTCTTCTGTATCTTTTAGTGTACAAACATGATATGGCATAGAAATTAACGTCTGTTCCTTCCTATCTGCAATATAAAGCCACCACCATTCTTGTTTTTCCTGGAAAGAGGAGGAAAAAAAACAATAAGAACAACGAACAGTACGATAATCAGAAAGAATTAGAGAAGCATTTTTGGCTTGTCTTATTTCAGAATACTGTCCTTGTTTTGGTCACTGCTATATCCTCAACACTGACACAGTGCCTGGTTCAATAATTTACCAAATTAATAAACTGTTCTTAACTATTTATAGATCCACTCCTTACTCTTCAAAAATAATTTTATATGCAATTTTGGGGGTTTATTTTAAATCTACTGATGGGTTCCATATTAAAAAACCCTGATTCACCTTAAATGACAAATGATATTCTTAAAAAATATATTGACTTTTACAATATCATGTAACAAATAATCTTTTAACACATAATAAGCAAAAGCTACAAAGTAGGAGTGGAAAGAACTCAGGCAGCCAAATAAAAAAAAATCAATATATTAAAAGCATTTCTAGTTCAACTTAAAAAAAAAAAATCAGGAACACTAAAAAAGTTGGGTAAAGAAACTGCCATCAGAATGCACAACGGCAGCAGGAAGAAACAGAAAACTATTTTCTGTTGGGCAAAAAACTATTTTCTTTAAAAAATTTAGAAAGACAAGGAAGCACCAAACCTCAATGTGCTCAGTAACCACTGCTGTATTACAGCTCTTGTCAATAACTGTTTAGTCATCTGTCCAGCCATAGGGTTAGGACAATCATAATAGGGATAGCTGTATATATAATATTTGCCTATGCGTTTTTGTATACAAAATAGTGTGATAGTCTCAAAATGGAATATTAGAATCTAGACTTTGTGGGTCACAGGATCTCTGTTGTAGCTACTCAGATCTGCCTTGAAAAAGGGGAGTGGGACTGCATTTTAATTAAGACTTTATTGTAAATAAAGATTTTTTTACAAAAACAGGCAGGGAGCTAGATTTGGCCTGCAGCCTATATTTTGCCAATACTTGCTTTAAAGCTACCTACACCTGAGTTAGTTCACCTCTCTAAATCTAGTTTTCCTTCTCTGTTAAATGATGAGTGCCTGGAATGTTGTGAAGATGAAATGAGATAATACAAGGAAAATACATGTTAGATTTCTGTTAGCATACAGGGTATAATAAATGACAGTTATGATTATTAGAATGAGTTACAACCTCAATCTCTCATTTAAGTGGTTCTGATGTGTCAGAAACATCATTACCATATCATGTATGTACTATAAGCAGCATAGGGATATGTTCAAGAGTGTGCATTTCTTATTTACCTCACTATTTAGAAACTGCCTTTCCCTTCACTCTCAAGTTGTTTAATTACAATGAAATTCACTCCAGAATATTTACAAGAAGCTGATGAATGTCAATCAATGACACTGTACATAGGTACTGATTTACTTGTTTAAAAAGTGAAACTGACATTCTATTGAGTTATTTGCACTTTTTTTTGAAAATTATCCTTCAGTTGTGTGCAATTCTCAACCATTCCTAACATACTAATAAATGAGTTTCAATAAAATGTAAGTCAATTATTACTAAGAGGGTAATTAGGTACATCAGAAAATAGACAAGGAAATGTCAGGAAGATCCTAAAAAAATTGCATGTGATAAATGACAGTTTGAGATATTTATCATGTATAAACATATTATACTAGAAAAAGGCATTTCCACTGATAAAATGTTCTAAAGGAATGAATGGATGTTTAATTTACCAATAAAACATGGTCTAAAATGAAACTGGGTACAAATTATGCAGTATACATATCCCACAGCACTTTTTAAACCAATCAAATGAGTAGAATTTATTCACTTGATTTTTGGGATGCTTGGTGTTGGCAGACTACCTCTGCAGTGGGCAAAATGCCCTCAACAGATGGGCTAAAAGCTCAAGACACGCCAGAAGATCAGTGTGTGCATTAAGATGGAATCCTGGGAAGACTTCTATCCAAGTCAAAACAACAGTCTGTGCAGAGCCAATCACTTATTACTGAGAGAGCCAAATTATTTAGGAATTTGCCTTAAGCAGCCCCAGCATTTCTGGATTGACATTCTCAAGCAGAAAGAAGACTTATTATATGAGAGCACAATCAAATGTGAATAAAGAGCAAAGCTGTGTGGCAGTCTGTGGAACAGCGTCCCAGTTCTTGACCTCTGCTCCACAGACAGAATCATCCTCAAAAGCAAAGTGTTAAGAGAATCCCAAAGTAATCTGAAAGACAAATAACATAGGCTAGCAAATAGATCAAAAGTTGAACAGGCATAATAACAAAGTAAACAAGAGAACAAATAGCATTATAATGATGCTCTGTCCTGAGCTTAAGACTCAGTCATGCCTAGCTCTTACTGAACTTTGCTCAGGGCTCAGAACACAGCTGGTCCCACAGCCACAGGCTCACTCATTTCCACAGACTAGGGCAATAACTGGGATCAAAGCAAGTCTAATGGTTCCAGGTGGCAACTACAGAATCCTCAGAAAGAAAATTTAAGAATTTTTTTCATCCTATTAGAACTTGACAGGGTTGAGGTTTGTGACTGTCAAGCAGTCAAAGGCAAAATATACATTTGTCTGATAAATACTGATGACTGCTAATGAGAAATAATCATTAAGCACAAAAGTAATATGAGCTCGGAAAAGACAGAAGCACAGGAAATCACAGAATTATTTTAAAAGTTAACAATCCTCCTTTCAAACAACATATTCACTAAAAACAATTCATATTGCAATGTATCCTTTAAAAACATAATCAGGAATATATCACAGTTAGTGTATTTGAGCAGGTACACTCCAAAGAGCAATAAAATCCAAATAAGAAATATCTGAGGAGAAGAGAAAGTGAATAGGCTATGTGTAACTCACCTCAGGAAAGTAAAGACTGTACACAGGATGTGTTATTTTTGATTTGGTTTCCAGTAGGGCTCTTTCCTTTCGCTGTATACTCTGTTGTAATTCTTGCCACTCCTGGTAAAGAATAAAAAGATCTGAAACCTGGTAGGGTTTGCCCATTTTGAGGAGTTTCTATTATTCCTAAAAATGCTAATTAACTAATTAGGTTAGAACAAGTTCAGTCCCATAAATCATCTCCTAGCTCAAACCTGCAATCCCTCTAACTCCCATAGCACTACAGGGCCATTAATAATCTCCATAACCTCCTTTTTTTTTAGTACCAGGGGACACTTAACCACCAAGCCACATCTCCAGCCTTTTTTTATATTTTATTAGAGACAGGGTCTTGCTGAGTTGCTTAGTGCCTTGCTAAGTTGCTGAAGCTGGGTTGAAACTTGTGATGCTCTTGCCTCAGCCTCCCGATTCCCTGGGATTACAGGTGTGTGCCATGGTGCCTGGCTAATAATCTGACCATGGCCTACAGCTAATCTCCTGTCATTGCTTTCCTCCTGATGCTTTTTATTCTCATTATTTCAAACTGACTATACTTCGCTGAAGTTAGCAAACTATTTCACTCTTCTTAAACTCTGTATGGATTTTTGTTCTTCCCTTTCTTTGTCTGGAAAATTCCTATTCTTCTTTTAGGGCCAATTTAGTACAAACTCCTGAATAAGGCCTACTACAAATTTCCTTCTGTCTGAGAACTGAGTTGATCACTGCTTCCTTTGTGCCATCACTATACCTTGCATAAGATATACATTAATCTCATATATTTACAAGTCTGCCTATACCACTAGCCTGTGTTATCATTCAAGGGCAGAAACTGTTTCCTATTTGGCTTGCGTTCCTTGTCATCTAAGACAATGCTTGGGATGGGACAGGTCATGAGTAATTATTTGTTGGCTGCATGAATGTATTTTTGGTCATCTGAAAAAATAAGTCTGTCAAAATCTTAAGATCACCTATATTAACATTAAGACACTCAAGAAAGACTATGTCAACTTTCCAAAAGTGAAGCTAGGGAAATAATCTCTTGGACAAATTTTATTTCTTGGCAATCATTTTAATTCTCAAAATACAAAACCTTCAAGGCCTAGCAAAAAGTAAAAGTAGTTATCCATGTTGTTGTCCACCATTCCTAAGGATGTGTGCACTAACTCCTTTTATTCTTTTGCCCTCTACCTCTCCCTGGTCTCTCCTGTTGCCTCAGAAGCTATTCAGGGATTCTCGTCCAAACCAGAAGGGTTACTTTTAGATTAAAGGCCCAGTCGATAATTATACATATTTTGGTGTACAACATGATATTTCAATGCATGCATATACCATGTGTACTGATCAAATAAAGGCAGTTAGCATTTTCATTTAAAAAAGAAAAAAACACCAACAAACACAAAGGAAACAGCTCATCAGTTTGCAGTGAGTCTCTAAGGACCATTATTTGTCCACCACAGTCTTTCTTTATAGTTTTTCTATAAATGATGCGCAATTTCATATTATGAGATTTTTGCCCCATGCTTCATACTTAACCATCTTAATAACTTCCTTAAATGTCTTATATACTCATGAAACAAGGTGACATTCCATAATGTTAGCTCTCCCTTAACACCTCTTGACAGAAAGTCCACAGTAATGTTTCTTCACCTAAACACTACCTGGAACCTGTGTCAGGGCCTTCAAAGTAACTGCTTCCCATTTTGCAGTTCACCTTCCCTTACTCATATTTCCAGAGATACCCTAATACTGAAAATTTCTTAAAGAAGGAAAACTGACTTCACCTCAGACCTAGGTTCTACTCTACCTAGCAATTTAAGATCTAAGAAAATTAGATTTCCAATCCTAGTTTGAAACAATTTTTCTTTATAAACTCTGACTGGCATTCCTTTAAAAAATTTGCAAAGTAATTAAATGAAAAAATGCACAGGTTCTAAGACAGATAAACTGAAAGCAAGCAAGCAAACAAAGGAACACTAACAAAACCCAAAACAATCATCAGGGGCATAATCCAGTTATTTAAATCTATTCATCTTACTGCTTCATCATCTTTGTTTTGTTTTTCATCCTGCTCTCTATCAGATTCTCTGTCACTACCATCATCTTTCTCACTCTGGGAATCTCTATTGGTTTCTTCTTCTTCAGAATCACTGCCTTTGTCAGAAACTTCTTCTTCATCCTCCTTCACTCCACCTTCCTAAAGGGAAAAAAGCAAGCACAAAGTTTTGAATATTTCTAGTAATATTGATCATTTTGCATCCCTGAAGCTAACTTATTGTCAACATAACTAAGCTGGCTGAAGATTAAATTTTCACTATCCAAGCAGAATTTAAGAAAATTATGAACATTTTTATTTATAAAGATGAAGGAGTAAGACTGAAGACTTTAACATCTGGCTCACCTGGTTTATTAGTCTAAGATTAGTAATTGTATCCCTTCTTCACAGTTTGTAAGATAAAAATATTTATTTTCAAAGTACACTACCACAATAGCTAAGATGATTCGGCTTTCAAAAGTATCAATTATACAATACATTTTATTTAGGAGAGGAAATGGGCAGTTTACTGAAAAATACTGTCTTTGGAGTGTAGGGTCATCTTCTGTAACAGGTTATAACATATTAAGGAAAGTCAATATCCAAGGCAAAAATAATAGTGTTCAATTCAAGAAGCAAGAAAAAGAGTATCAAGTTAAATGCAAAGAAAGTTGAAGTAAATAATTGACTAGAAATCAAGAAAACAAAAGAACCAAGACAGTTATTTGAAAAGATTAGTAAAATTGAAAGTCTCTAAGCAAGAATATTTAAGAGGATACAAAATACTGGAAATAAATAAGATTAACCAGATCCAACAGACATTAAAATAAAAGAATATTATAAATAGATTTATACCAATAAACTTCTAATTTAGAGGAAACAGACAAATTCCCTGGAAAATAATTAACATAAACTGGTAAGAAAAGGATAAAATATATACCCCATGAAACAAGGTGAAGAAATAGCTTATGTTTAAAACTTTTCCATAGTTTCCCTAAAGAATTCTTCCAAATAAGAAGGAAAAAAGTTCTTCCAGGAAAAAAAGAGAATACTTCCTAGCTTGTTTAATGAGGTCAGATATCACAGCAGACAAGGATATTACAAGAGAAAAAAAGACACCAATATTTTCTTCTAAAAAGAGAAAAAAAGAAACATCAATATCCTCTCATAAAAACAGTTGTAAGAGTCCGACCCAGGAATTCCAGTATGATTTAAAAATTTTAAATCCGCCAATACAATTCACCACATTAATAAAAGGAAAAAATAAATAAAATGATCACTAAATATATGCAGAAAAAGCATTTAATAAGATCCACTATCTGCTCATGATAAACAATTATCAGCAAATAGGAAATGGAAGGAAATACTTCCTTAACCTGATGAAGGATACAAAACCCTGCAGCTAACAATATACTTGGTAGTAAAATAACTGTTTTGCTTTCTTCCTAAGATAAAAAATAAAGTAAAGGATGTGTACAATTATCACTTCTACTCAATATCACTCTGAAAATTCCAACCAACAGAGAAAGGCAAGGCAGACAAGAAGGGCATTAGGCTTAAAAGGAAAAAGGCAAAACTATATCCAGTCACACAGAGCATGACTGCATATGTGGAAAATCTTCATTAAAATATTTTTACAAATGGCTAAGACTCTTTGATACAAGAGCAATATTTAGATAGCAACCAGATTTCTATATGCCAGCCACAAACACTGAAGAATAATTTTTTAAAATGTCACAATAACACCAAGAAAATGCATCAAACAGAGAGGTAAATCTAATGTAAAATTTGTCATACCTTTGCCACTAGAAATTATAAAGCACTGCTGAGAAAAATTAAGGAAGTTCCAAATTAATGAAGATAACTATGATCATGAATAAAAATACTCAGCATTGTTAATGTCAATTCTTCCATACTCAACCACAAATTCAATGTAATACTAATAACTTTGGTAGTTTAAGCTTATTCTAAATATTTAGTTGGAAATGCAAGGGACCTAAAATAGCTAAGATATCTGAGTAAAGTCTTATTTTGAGACTTAGCATAAAGCTATAATTAAGACAGTATGGAACTGGCACACAAGTAAATAAATGAAATGGAGTAGAAATTCCATAAACCAACACATCATAAACAATATTTACCACAAAGCGCCATTGAAATTCACTGAGGAAAGGATCTTTTCAATAAACAGTGCTGGAATAGGTGGCCCGTATTCCATACCATGCATGAAAATTAATTCAAGACAGATCATAGAGCTAAATGTAACAAGTAACACAATAATGTTTCTAGAAGAAAACAGAAAAATATGTCAATGTCCTTGAGTTACACTGAGATATTTTAAACACGACACACAATCACTAACCCTAAAGCAAAAGACTGATGACACAGACTTCACTAAAATTAAGAACCATCAAAAAGCTACCATTAAGAGGGGAAAACAGCGCTGGGGTTGTGGTTCAGTGGTAGAGTGCTTGCTTGGCACGTGTAATGCACGTGTAATGCACTGGGTTCAATTCTCAGCACTGCATATGAATAAAAACAAAGGTCCATCAGCAGCAACTTTAAAAAAAAACCTAATATATATATATATATATCGGGGCAGACAGTAAGAACACTTATCCAGAATATATAAGGGACACCAACAAATCCATAAGACAAACAAGCCAGCAGGAAAAAAGGACCAAGTATATGATAAGGTGTTCAACAATGTTAAGTCATCGGGTATATACCAATAAAAACCATCCTAAATAATACTACCACAGAACAACTGAAAGACTAAAATACTGAGAAAGCCAAGTACTGGTGAGGATGCAGAACAACTACACGCTCATATTCTGATTACAGTGCATAAAATGGCAAAACTTTGGAAAATAGGCTCTTTGGTGAGTTAAAATACATCTTATAACCCAGTAATTTATCCTCAAAATGCAACGCACAAGAATAAGCACAGAGCCTTTATACATATTAAGTAAAAACTGCAAATAACTTAAATGTCCAACAAGCATAGAACAGAGATTAAATTATAGCATATTCATACAATGAAATACCATGTACACACACATACACACACAATGGACTACTGCTACACACAATGCAAAAAGATGAACACCATGGACATTAAGTTGAATGAAACCAAGCAGATGAAGGGGTCACTGACTAAGAAGGAGCAAAAGGGAGCTTTTCTAGGATGCTAGTAAGAATTTTAAATTTTGATTTGGGTTTAATGGGTACATATACATCTAAAACTTCAGGAGCTGTACACATAAGATTTAAACATTTCAGTATATTTTACCTCAATAATAGTTACAATGATAATAAATATACTCACACTCCCAACGACTCCATTTGCCTGCTTTTGTTTCTGTTGCTTTGTCTGTGATAATGGAACAGGAACAGGTGTAGGCTTTTTTTTTAAAGGCTTCTTTTTTTTTGATTTAGCCATTTTCTTGGGTCCTTTCGTCTTTTGCTGCCATCCTCCTTTTGTCTTGTTCTTATTAGCATCACCCTGCTGCTGCTGTAAATCACAACACACATCATGCTTTGTAAATCATAATAACAGTTTCATTTGAAAGTCAGTAATTTTGAGATGGAAATGGCTAAACTAAATGTCTTCATAAGCTAAATTACTCTCCCACAGTAATATAAGCCCATCAGGAAGTAAATAAAAATTTCTTTCCAAGTAAGATAAGTAATAAAATTCCAGCTTTTACCCCAGGCTGTTCTTCTGCAGGCTGTTCCTCTGCAACACAGATGGACTGTTCCTTTTCAAATACTTCCTAGGGGTGGCAAGAAGAAAAAGATAAACTCTGTCAGCCTATATTTACCCTTCAGATAAACAAAGAAATGTTTTTAAAATGTGTTATCGGTTATTTTTTTAAGCTGTTTACAACTGAGGGAGGGGTAGTAGACTCAGCAGTTATTAACTTATGATGTATGATACGCAGGAAGCTACCTTCTAAAGTCTTAATGTCTGTCTTAAATACATTTAAAAGAATCATCTACTTAATGAAATAAAGTTCTAAGATAAGCAAATTCATTATTAAGTACAAAAAATTTCAGTTTAAAATTTTACTTTTATTTAACAGCAACCAAATGTGAATATTCTAATGTTATGACAATTTGAACATCAGATTATTTTCTAACATTAAGAATTTCAAAAAACCCCTGCTATTAGTTTATTCATTATTGTCAGTGACACTGCTTATTGTATCTGTGGATCACAAAGAGTATCTACATATACTAAAGATATATCCACCAACCATAAAATCCTTTTAGAATCAATAAAGAAGCTGTAAAATAAAGTTTTACATACTAGTAAGACTATACTAGAAGATGACAAGTGATGTGGGTTGTGTTTCATAAACTCTCTGGAAGCATTAAAAACAATTCCAATGATCAGGCTCTAAAACAGAAACTAAGAGGTAGCAAACTATGGCATGCCACCAATTTTTAAAACAATGCTTTATAGGAACACAACCATGTCATTTGTGAGTTCAGGTATTGCTACAAAGACTACATAGCTTATAAAACCTAAAATATTTACTATCTGGATCTTTATAGAAAAAGGTTGCCACTCCCCAGTCTAATTATATCAGCACTTCCAACGTCTTCATTTATTCATTTATTAGCTGAATTCTACAACACTACTTGATTAGAATAGAAGGGAAAAGATTTTAATCCTTTTCCTTAGTCCAGGCAGGCTTCCCCCTATGCCCCCCCACACCCACATAAATATACAACTACCACAGAAATGTCAATAGCCCAAGACCAGTTTTTTTGCTCATTTCTCAGTCTGGGAATTCCACAGCATGTGAAAATTATAATTTTAGGTTCTGAACTTAATTTTAGCCTGGCATTCCCTTCTCCCAGGAGGCACCATCCATCCCCAAGTCCATGACACAAAATGCTTCCTTACCACTTGCTATCATAAAATTAACATTTTTTATTTGATAAATATTTAACATGGGGTTTAATGCAACATATATTTCATGAAGATAGTCAGAAACTCCAGAGCAGAGTAAGATCTACCATTAGTTGAATAACCTGAAATAGTACAGGTCCACTAAAAATAATGAGTCACAATATACCAGTTGACTTGGAAGGTAACATAACTATGTAACAGAAAAGGAGAAAAACAAAATGCAGGAAACACAATGTCTAGATTTAACAAAAAAAAAAAGAAAGAAAGAAAGTAAGAAAAAGGATATGTATCCTGAAGGTCCAACTGTAAATATGAACAGGAGGAAAAATATGAAAGGATACACATAAACTGAATTCTGGTCATAAGAGGTTGACAATAGGTTTTCTTCAGGGAGATGAGTGAGATAAGGGATCCATGATAAAAATAATTAATTCCACAGGTAAAAATGGGTTAGGGCATTTAAAAAATTTAAAAAATTGGTGATGTGCCTCAGTAGTTAAGTGCCTTTGCGTTCAATCCCCAGTACCTAAATTAATTTTTTTCTAAACTTTTCTCCAATGCTTGAATTTTTTCCCAGAGAGCATAAATTTTTCACACTATCAGAAAGTTATTTTCACTGTAATTTTTAATTCTTTTAATAAACAACAAACAGAACTTGCAAAATCAGTTCTTATTACTACATTAGTTTCAACTTTGAGAAATTTCTACTTAAACTAAGAAAAATAAATATAAAAATCTTGAAACATAACTCTTAAAGCATAAAAATATAGACTACTTACTGCCATTGTTTGCCTTGTCAATTTAACCAACACTGTGACTAGAGATCCTACTGTGATGTTGTTGCTATCTTCATCATCCAATACTGTAAGATGAAAGGAAAGAAAGACAGCAAAAAGTAAAAATTAAGTTCTAGGTAAATGTAAATAGCAAAATCTAATTTACCCAAATCAATTTGGTATTTTGAGCATACTACATTTTAAGCTTAATAAAAAAACAGTGTGACCATCTATATAAAATTCTTATAAATGCCTTTAGCAATTTAGTATATGTACTGTAAAAATCCAATGGTAAATAGGACTTTAATCCTTAAAACAGCTCTACAAAGTGCTTTTACTTATTATCACTTCCACTTCAAAAAAAGAAACCAAGGTTCAGAAATAAAGTAAAATGACCACACAATCGCTGCCCTGGCACTGCCAAGTTTCAAACTCCAGACTCTGAAAACATAGTATGATACTAGAACTACAGAAATGTCACTCTTGTGCAAAGCTTATATTCACAAGACTTTGCCCATGTGATCAATGCCTATCAGAATAAAATAATAAAAACATACTAAATCACCATAAAAACAATTTTTAAAGGTAAGAACGTCAATATATTCTCTTTATATTAAAAATCACTTTGAAATTTTTTTGCAATAAATAGTACCCTAACAATAAAATTTTGCCAACTATTTAATATTTTTAAATCACATTTGCCACACACATCCCCAAAATGTCTACATATAAAACAAAAATTAAATTAAGAGAAAGAGGGGCTGGGGATGTTGCTCAAGCGGTAGCGCGCTCGCCTGGCATGCATGCGGCCCGGGTTCGATCTTCAGCACCACATACAAACAAAGATGTTGTGTCCGCCAAAAACTAAAAAATAAATATTAAAAATTCTCTCTCTCTCTTTAAAAAAAAAAAAAAATTAAGAGAAAGAGAGAGGCATGCGGACAGACACGGGGGCAGGGGGGCAGGCAGGCAGACCCACCAAACAACCAACCAGGGCCTTATCAAACACATGCTAAGCAAGCACTCTATGTTTGAACCACATACCCAGCCTTTAAATTCATTTTTATTATTGATTTTTATCTATAAGATTTCTTCTCTATATATTTTTGACTATAGTTTTTCTAAATTATACTTGTTACACAGATTTAGATTCGCATATACTCTGTTCTAGCTTTTACTGTAACACCAACAACTGGAAAACAATGACCTTCAACAACCTTTAACTGCTCACCCCACTACTGGCTATGAGGTGTTACAGGTGGGCATCAACAAAGGTTATGTATCCCTTCTTCAGCCTGGAAGACTCTCTTATCAAAACTCAAATCTGAATCACATATCCATCCACATTTTTCATTTGCAAAGCTTTACACATGTGAGCAGTACATGAAAAATAACTGAAGTATCAATATCTACATGCCACTTGAAATTTTAATGTGAAGAAAAAGCCTACCATGAGAGTCTACACAGCCCCTAGTGTAACTTGGAAGGAGAAAGCCATCATCTCCACTACTGTATTGATCAATGCCTTTTTCTTGCTTTTATAATTCTTCAAATTATAACACTCATATTACATGTTTAGACAGCACTATAAAAATACAAAATAAACTGTCTATACAAGATACTACTGAAGTGGAACAGATGAGTCAGAGTGAATACTCTCACCTTATATCTTGTAAGAAAAATCTCTTTACTTTTTGCTATCCTTGATTATATCAAAGATTATCTCTTAAGTCCTAAACTTAACTTTAATTTGAACAATTTCTGGTTAAAGCAGTGTAATCCTAAATGTACCCTTTATATTAGTGTTTTTAAAGATGAAAACTCATGGACCCAAATCCCTCCCAAAGTGATCCAAGGTTTTATTACCTGTATTATACTTGTTACACAGTCAACTCTAGGCAAATGGAAACCAGATTGCACTGTTTGCCTTCCTGTCCCAAACACTATAATCTTGGAAAGCCATTTAACCAAGCTCAATGTCTATCAAAAGATAAATTCAATAAGGCAGAGACTGTCTTACCTCCCCTTCTCCAGCACTCAGGAGATAAGATAGCACTCAGTATTTATTGCATGAACATGGGTACAATGTCTGTTATTTACTTAATACTTAGCCTATGTTCTTAATCCAATGTCTTCAACCAGATGATAAGTCCTTTAAAGACAGAAACTTCTCCTAATATGTCCCTGTATTCTTGGTACATATAAGAACACCCTCACAACAGTGACTTAGCGAATGTTACAGCATAGAACACCACCATAAAGAAGGAATGGAGGGGCTGGGGATGCGGCTCAAGCGGTAGCGCACTCGCCTGGCATGCGTGCAGCCCAGGTTCGATCCTCAGCACACCACAGAAAAACAAAGATGTTGTGTCCGCCGAAAACTAAGAAATAAATATTAAAAAATTCTATCTCTTAAAAAAAAAAAAAAGAAGGAATGGAGGAGATGATCTCTAATTCTGTCAGTGTTCTAAGATACTATTATTCAGCTATTAAAATGGTCACAGGGCAGTTATATAAATAGAAAAATATTCCATTTTTTTCTTGAAATAGATGAAAAGTTAGAGAAAATGTGAGAAAAACTCATGAAAGTTGGCAGAAACATGGCAATTTTCAAGGATTAATTAATATAAATAAGTTGGGGCTTTGAAAATTAATGTCAATACTAAGTGATATTTCTTTTAACACTATTTCTTCTAATGTATTTCACATATCTCATTCTTTTCATTACATTTGGAAATCTCTGAAAAGTTAAATTCTTGAAAGCTAAAATACAAAACAGTCCTTGCACTTAATCTTACTGTTAACAAAAATAAAGCAGGGCTATATAAGTTTTCTCAAAAAGATTTAAGTCTCCATCAATTTCCAACATGGTAAATCTGACAGGAAAACTACAGTTCTGCAGAGTCTCACTGCAAGTTATGTTGTTAAGTCCTGAATCAAATGAATGAGAACAAATCTAATAGGAAGCAATGTTCAACGAGGAAACCTATCACTTACCCTGTGATTTTATATCCATTGTCACAAAGGGAAAACTCCCAAGGACAGCCATGACCTCTTCATATTTTTCATCTTCAAGAAAGTGTAGTAGACTGTGACGATCTGATTCTTTTAAACTCACCAAATCCTGTATAGTTTTAATTTTATACTGAATAAGAAAAATAAAAATTATAAATCCCTAATTCATGAAACTTTTCGTAAAAATAAATTATGTTAACTAAAATAAAATCCAGCAACTTTAAGAAAAATGTTAATATTGTATGCATTTCAAAGCAGAAAATACAACTAACTAATAGTATTTCGTGATTCTTTTCTCCAACGCCGCTTAAATTAAGGATCAGTTCAGCCTTTGTTTTTTAATTTAAAAAAATTAAAAGATGTTAGTGACATTCATATAGAATCTACCCCCAAGTAAGAACTATTGTCTTCAATTTGTTTATTTTCAACCTTATTAAAAATAAACTTTAAGAATAAATACCTCACAAGTACAGATACACTCTCGAGGTTTTAACTATGCAATATTCTTAATTTTTGTTACTTTTCTAAATATGACTGTTATTGTAATAATATCCACCATGGCAAAATGGTTACTTATAAGAGTGTTCTTTAATTTCAGTTGTTTGGTGTTAATTATTTAATTTGTACTTTCACAAAAATTAGATTATAAGACAGGTAAAGTTCTGGTTTTGAATTTTAAGATTTTTATGATTATGACATAACATGATCAAATTGATAGGGGCAACACAATTACTTTAAAAGACAGCACTGTCTTCTTAATACAAATTTCTAATATACATTTATTAACTTTATCTTAATATAACACCAAATCCAATGTCTACCTTTTCTCCCTTTATCTACTATATATGCAAAGTAATGTTTAAAATCTTGCGCTAGACTTGTAATTTTACTTCTGTTTTCTCAAGTTTTTCCTTTATACATATTTTTGCTGTATCTAAATAGTTCATTATATCTTTACCATAGATTATATTTTCTAAATAAGAATTATCTTTACTTAATGTATTTTTTCAAATGTTTAATTTTTTTATTCATACTCAAAGACCCATTATATTCAACCTTTAAGCCAAGAATGAAATTACTAAAATGTATAACATACACTTATTTTTGGCAACATATGAAGCAAAGTGTCAACTGCTAAAATGCATTGACAAGCCCCCCCAATCACAGTAACATTACTTACAATAGTAAATATTATTAAAAACTACCTAATCAGGAATATGTTAACAGAACCACTTGAAAGATAGTTTCATAACACTTAAGATATCCTAAATCTAAAAAATTCATAGGAACCATTTCTTGAAAACTTTTCATTCATATTACCTTTAAGTGACATGTCAAACTGCAAAATATTAACTTTGAAGTACAAAACAGAAGAGAATTACCTTTTTATGATTAGAAACTCTTCTAAGATTGTCCTCTTCAATGTGAGGGAGCTGCAGAAGAGGAGATTTAAATTGTTGAAGGCCTTGAACAGCCATCTGGGAAAGCTTCATGCAGTTTTCTAAGGATGCCAAAGTTGGAGCACGAAACTCCCTTTCTTAGAAAGAACAGAAAAAAAGAAGAAACAACAGGGCTGGACTTTTACATGTTCCGGAGTACACAATTCATCATAAAACCAAATCATACTCATATCTTTCACACCATTAATATCTTTAACACAAATTTTAAGATCGTGATATTGATTTTCTTTTAAAAATTACTGGAGAAGATATTAACATGCAAACAGAAAATGTATATTATCCAGCAATAAGCACTGATTTCATTAAAAAAAAAAGCTGCATTAACTCAAATAACATTAAATTATCAATTATTATCAGCATCATGAATGTACTGATACCATGCAAATACTAACATCTCCCACAACAACCCATAAGCACTGTCTTATTTGTTAAGGTTCTCCCATTCCATTACTGAGCAACAATTCCCTGATTCTTTTCCTTCCATACAAAAAATATTACATGCCAGGTGAATCATCATTACGTTTGTTAAAGAAATATTTCAAACTCACTGTTAAAATACAGAATAAACTAACTCCAAAAATAATCAGAAGAAAAAGGAAATATTAAATCTGCAGAGCAAACAATAAAACTATGAAACAATGAGAAAAATCATGAGCAAAATTGAGAAAGCCGATTGAACTGGCAGACAGAATTACAATTAGTTCCTCATAAATCTTAAAAACTGTGAAGTAAAATCTGCACATGCTTGCAATAAATAAATAAATAAATAAAACAATTTAATTACATTTCCTCCTCACCTTCACGGCTCCGGGCCATTATTATTAGTTGGCAGATTACATTAACCATTTCTTGAAGCAAAGCAGGGCATTTTTTCAGCATAAATTGCTGATCTGCAAAACAATAAAAAACCTGAAACAATTCTAATTTCATAGTTAAAGCACCTTCATCATCATAGCCCAAGACTAATTCTAAAAAAGTTGTCCCACAAACATTTCACAGGATTTCAGCATTTTACAGTTTCTCCTCTGCATCACTGTTAATGGCCAGAAAACCCCCACTCAGATGTGTCAAAGGAAAATTTTAATATTATGTTAAGCTTCAGAAGTTAATTCCTGTTTTAAAGCAGCCTTAATCATAAATTTAATCTTAATCTTGCTGCCATTTGAGAACCTCAAGAATTTTCTTTTTGTGCTTGTAAGTTCCTTAAGTATTAATTAATTCTAAAAGCTAAGAATGAGAATAAATGTCAATTAAATACAGAGAAATGAGGAAGAGGAGAAAGAGGGCAACAAGGCACACAGAGTCATTTATACTGCATATAAAAGTCTTAACTACTAGGTCTTAACTACTATTGGACATTCAACCTAAAAAAAATGTTTTCCCTGTTTGTTACAGATTGGTAAAAATGAAGATGACTTTGGGGTAAAAAATGGGAGTTCATAACCCACTTGAATCAAATGTATGGAAGATGATATGTCATGAGCTTTGTAATGTTTTGAACAACCAATTAAAAAAAAAATCATGTAAAATATCAAAAAAAAAATGAAGATGACTATGTATCTGTACAGAACATTAACAGCATAATTACTAAAATTTCAAAGCAACTTCAGTGACAATGCTTGAACAGTACTCCTTCATTCTATCATAAGCATCCTTTCTTATGACAGAATAAGCATCCAATTTCTAAGTATCAAGTAGCCTTGTTTGAAGCATTTGAATACATTATTAAAGGAGATGGGGGACAGTAAGATTTCATTTAAAAGTGATTCAAATGTATGATATGTCAAGGTCATTGTACTGTCGTGTGTAATTAATTAAAACAAATTAAAAAAAAACAGTATTTAGGATTAGGAATGGAGAAATGGGGAAGGGGATAGGAAGAGACAGAGACAGACACACACATTATGTAGCTTTAAATAAAGATCAAACAGATAGTACTCAGAACACTGGTAGGAGGGATGATGTGTGGGTGGGGGTTAGTGTTCAGTGGAGGTATTTTTTGTAAAACCCATTCCTGTCCCTCTAGAAAGCTTACAAATTTCTTGTTAAAAAGTCATTAGGAACTTTTTGTATGATCTGAATTTAACTAAACATTTCTCCTTCAGAATATTCTCTCACCTTGAAACACTAAATTTTAATATTTGCTAAAACATCCAACTTCGACCTTCAAACTATGTGAAGCAATTATGTAGCGTTATAGATTAAAAAAAACAAAAATGGGGGGATGGGAGTCCTTGAGCAATTATTTGATGGAGCAAAAAAAATAGTGACAAAAACAATGCACCATGAGATCTAATTAAATCTGTTGCTTTGATTCCATTAAAACCCTGTAGATATTAGAATCACAAATACCTTCTTCAAGGGTCTCAGGAATTTTCATTCTAGCAAGATGAGACAGTAAAAGAACTCTGGCCTTCAGGCTATATGGGCAGGTAAGTGGAGGCTCATTCTTCTTTAAATTAATGCTGCCAATCTCTCTGATCAGCTAAAGTAAATAAAATAATTATTCAAAAATATATACTTTAAAAAAGCATCCACTTTAGTACTCAACTAGTCATCAAAGAATTTGTACTATGGTGCCTAACCTGTGGTATTAGAATATTATCTGTTGGTCTGCTTGTAGCATCTTTATTATACTGAGGATCAAATTCAGAAGCTCCAGCCAAAACCATGATGAGACCTATGGAAACAAAGAGAAAAAAATGAAGATAAATAAATTTATTGATCAATTTTCCTTCTTGAGATACTTTCTTAATGCTACTTACTAAAAGCACTTTTCTAATCCCAAACCATTCTGAAAATCATCTCAACTCTACTACTGATAAGTATTAATTTCTCCCATTTAAAAAAAAAAAACATTTTATTTCTTAAAATGTGGACAATACTGCCTATCCCAAAGTGAAGAAAAATGTATTACAAACTAAGGCACCAAAGAAACTGGATACATTAAAATCACTTATAACAGCACCCTTTTCTAGACTTAACCAGCTGCTCCAAAAAATTTTCTATAGAGCATTAGCATTCTGTGTGATGTTGATAACTGTTATATAAGAAAAAAGGGGGCCCTATAGTTAAACACACTAAAAATAATGCGTTAAAAAGAGTTGAAGGTTTCTTCACTGTGTGACTTGTCATACCTTTGAGTAAACAAAAATACACTGCAATTTCCAGAAAATGATGGAACCCTAGACGGTTTTGTGAATAAACAATTGAAATACATAAGATTCCCAGCAAGTGTCAGGCCTATAAGCTCTTTAAGGACTGGCACTACAGTCATCAATCTTACCTTACCGCAGAAAATACTTTTAAAAAATACACAAAAAGCAGAACTATACAGAGGTTAGCGAGCCTAAACCCTGAAGTTAAAGAACCTAGAGCACTATTCTTCACCTCTCTGCACCTGAGTTTTTTTACATGTGTCTGACATACAACAAACATAGTGTATGTGTAAATGGTTACCATTACTATCTTTCCTGAAAACAAACAAATCTACCAGCTAAATAATGCTTTTCTGGCAAAATTAATATAAGGTTAAGAACCAGCCTCAGAAATCAAGATCACTGAGGAAAAAAAAAACAAACATCAAAACATTATAAACATGAAACATTTTCAATAAGGAAAGGTTTTATAGCAATATTTCAATATAACATAAGAATAATATATATGCACAAGAAAAAGAAACATCTACTCAATTCTAAAAAAATTATTGTGTGCACACTGTCGTATGATCTTGAGGAATCTTTTTCTCATTATCAAGAAAATTAGTGGTGCTGTGGTGTGGCTCAGCGACAGAGCGCTCGCCTAGCATGTGCAATCCTCAGCACCATATAGAAATAAATAAATAGAGGTATGTGTCCAATGACAACTAAAAAATAAGAAAATTAGTAAAATTGGCAAATCCCAAATACAAAGAAGTCCATTTCAGTTTTGGAACAAAATTGCATTCTCCAGTGATATGAACTTTAGAAAGTGTGTTTTATGGATCAAAGAAAGTATTCAGTATGATGCGTTTTTCTTCCCCAAAAAGGAATTTTTAAATAAGACCCTGAGAATGAAATATTCTGACAGTTTTCTTTCAACACACCCAAAACATCTATTTTTACTCATTTAATATGGTTTAATGAAGTGCTTGAAGGCTCAGGGACCAAACTGCCTTTGGCTCACCCTAGTACTGTCACTGTGTATCCTTGGACATGCTAACTTTTCTGTGCTGCAGTCCTCATTAAAAAACATGCTTAAAAACAGCATTTACTGATGGGGGCACAATACAGATTAACTGAGGTAATAAATGGACAGTCCTTAATAGTACCTGAGACAAACAACAAAAAAATGTTGGCTAGTAATGTTAGAAAATGCAAACATAAAGTTTTATCATAAAATCTCTGATAAAATATATAAATACTGGAAATAATATAAATACAAGTCAAAAAAATGTGATAAAGGGTAAACAGCACTTTCCTCTGGCTTCAGTTATATGAACTGATTAGCTATGAAACTATAAAATGCAATTTCTCCAATACAGAGTTAAAGAATATATATCAACTCCACATAAATTAATCAGAAAGTAATATAACTAATTTCAGTTATTTAATTTGACTTACGTTTCATATCCATATTTCGGGTTTTATAAACAAAGTATGTATAAATCTGTGTTGTACGTATTAAAATCTGGTCTCCACTATATCGTATTGAACGATACCACCAAGAACCCTATAACACAAACAAAAAAACAATAAAGCAAGACAACATTAATAAATGTTAAGTTTGATGCAAAATATTTTCATGACAAATCTTCTTTATATTTCAATTCAACATAAAATACTCATAATTAATAAAAGCACTTGATCTTTAGAACAAATACTTCTATTGCCAAAAGCCTAAATACAAATGTAAATTACTATATGTGTATGATTAAAGAACTTAGTTTTAGGAAAAAATTATTTAAAAACAAAACAGGAAAAAGACCACTCACAGCTATAAACAGTATGTTAGTTCCCAATGGACAGCACATGTTTAAAATTTTTTCAATAAATTACTTCACAATTCACATGATACTCTCATTCTAGTAATTCATATGATTGGCTCTCACACAAAAATCCTCTATAGGCAAGACATGTTAATTACTAGCCTCACTTTAGGACCCAGATGAACTCCAGGATCAGAAAGAACACAAGTCACAAAAGTAGTAAGTGGTAAAAATCTTAAAACTTTATGGTATATCTCCATATTATGGTACTATGCAGTTATTATGTTTTTTTTAAATGAGGCTGCTTTATATGCTGTGCTCCAAATGTAAAACAAAAAAGGTCACAGGAACAATACATACAGTAAAATTATATAAAAGATTAAAAAAAAAAAGTGCACGTAAAATTTGAAAGAGGAAACAAAGAGTAATTATCCTTGACAGAAATGAAGTTGGGGACAAATGAAAATAAACTTTCATTTTAAACTCTAAATATACCTGTATTACCTCAGGTATGTTTTACTTATGGATTACAAAGATAGGCTCTTAAGTAACTCAAGCAATTTCACCTTTAGAAGATCTTTAAATGTAAGCTAAGCAAAAATTCTTAAGTTCAAGGATTAATGAAGTACACTCTAATACAAATTAAAATATTATAGGGAGACTCCAAAAAATGCCTTCCAAAAAAAGAAAAAAAAAATGTTAATAAAAAGGGCTAGAACTTACCACAACAACTGGAAGGATAACCATAAATGCCAATCCATATACAAGTAAAACCTAGAAATGAAAAAATTATGACCTTTACTAGATAAATTATAACAACATTCATGACCATTTCTTTTGAGGTTTACAATACGAAAGCATTGTTAAAAGTACTCTTCATGTATTATCTCATTTAATCCTTATTCTCATACTCTATGAGAAAGGAATCACTATTGTTTTTCTCTTGTTGATGGGTAATACAGTACAGAAAGGTTATATAGCTGGTCCTAGGCACAGCTAGTGGCGGATCTAGTAATCTATAGAGCCTATGCTCTCATACACCATAATAAATTATCTTTTGATTTATTATTTACTGACAAAATACAGAAATGGCAAAATGTCTTTATAAATTGTTTTCCTTCCAGTCAAGTATTCCATATACTCACACCTTACAAGCAGTTAGTGCCCTAGAAATAAATGACAATAGAAGTCCCTGAAAAACTGCCCATCAAGATACACTTCAAAATTTTCTGTTTGCTAATAAACATCTACTGAATTTTCCCCCCACTGCTTGATCCTAAATTGTGTAGCTTCCTTACTTACCTCCTATTCCCACAAAGTAACCCTAAGCATGACAAACACTTATATGCAGCAACTATCTACCCCTACAAACAATTTCAATATGTCATAAAATGGCCATTTGCAAAACAAATGCATTCAGAAGTAGCTCCTAGACAATTATTTTCAAGAAAGTTGTAGTAAGGAATCATCTATTCTTGAACAATAGGTAAAATAATTCCCAAAGTTTTAGGCTTATACCAACTCTCACTGATTCAACCTGATGTCCTACTGCCTTCTGAAGTACCATATGGAATACATATTGTTTAACTTAACATACATTAAAATTAGTTTAGCCTGAATAAAGGTGGAAAAAAAAGGATTTCAATTTTGAGTAGTCCTTAAATGTGTATCATAAAAACCAGTGTTCTCCAAACCAAAACTAGGACCTTATCTGAAAATACTTTTGAAAGAAAATAAACTTTAGAACATACTACCTCAAACCAGCAGCCCAATAATAGGAACCAATTGTTTTCTCTATTTTGTAAAATATGGAATATGTTCAAGTTAAATTTAAAAAGTTATACCAGTATTTTCTTTGTAAAAGTTCTTTAGATTATACCAAAACACATAGTATATAACAAAAATTACCACAAACACATCATGATATGTCTTATCTAAACGTACTCACCAAAATTGAATTTTTCTGGTCAACTATCCAAGCTGGCAGGGCAATTCCAAAGCTTGTGGCTGAAATAGGAAGAATATCATAGTTTCTGAAGAATCTCTACTTTTTAGTTTCATTTTTTTATATCTCAAAATTCTACATTCTTTCCCCTTCCTAAAAATACCTACAGAAAGATTACATGATGTGGGCATCATTAGACAAAAGTTAAGGGATACTTTATATCTAAAAGTTCAAGTTTTTCAAAAAAAAGAAAAACAACCCTATTTAAGTACAAGTTTTTCAAAAACAAGAAAAAAGTATTTACATACACAACTTTCTTCCTAAAAAAACTAAATTCTTTTATATGTCAAGTCTATATAAACACTATGAATGAGAAAGTCTGTTATTAGTTTACAAAAAATATTTTTTTCACCTAATTTTTATCTACTGGAAAGAACAATGACAGTTACTGCTCTTCTCTCTCAAAGTTTTCAAACTAGTCTTCAAAAAAAAAATTAAAAGGAAACCCAATTTGCATGTTTAACTATTATAATTTTCCTATTCATAAACTAAGAAAATCAAAATGCTCCTTTCAATATATACATTTTCATAATATATACTATATATTTTCATAATATATACTATATAACCAACATTTTACAATGATCATATACTGCACCTTGAGGCCCATCTGGATTTCCAAATTCTTCCCAATTTTTTCGGGACTCTTCATCTGTTAAACTAGCATAAAAAAATAAAGCTGCAACATTAGAAAGCCACATATGAAAAATATATACTTGAAGAGACAAACTACATTAACCAACCAACTCATTTCTCAGAAGATACTAATTCAGAAAATCAAGATAAAAGTCTCTCTGATATCAGGGGAAAAGGCAGGGAGCAAAGATTGCTATATTAATAAAAACTGCTAACTACTAAGCCTTGATACATATTCCTTGCTAACTCATGAGTTCTCAAGTTGAGCCAGTACATTTTCCGAAAAAGCAAGGAGAATTATAGGTGACTTTTAATTATTCCTGGAGAATTATAGGTGACTTTAATTTTCCCTTTATAGTCTCATATTTTCCAAAACCTCTTCAATAAACATGGTTATAACTTATGATAAATACAATGTCTTTAAAAAATATAAATAATGCATGATGGTAGGTCCCTCCAAAACATTTAGAGCATATTCTCAAAGAACACCACCTGTAAAATTCCAATGTTGTGGAAAAAATCATTTGAATTATGATGAGATCAGAATTTTCTTCTAAGCCAACCATCAGCAGAACAAGAAGTATACCTCCTAACCAACAGACTCCAGGCAAGATGAAAGCAACACAATGATTTTTTAACACCTTGCTATAAATGTAGGTCATTAGAGTCATTAAACACAGAGCTCAAGACACAGAGTCAAGATGGTATTATCTCAGTTTCCAGAGTAGATATTATAAAAAACATAACTTTACAATGGCCAGGTGTGATGGCACACACCCACAATCCCAGCTACTCAGGAGGCTAAGACAAGGAGATCACAAGTTCGAGGCTAGCCTGGGCAACTTGGTGAGACCATGCCTAAAACTAAAAAATAATGCCCTGGGGATTCAATCCCCAGAACCTTAAACAAAACAAAAACTTCACAATGTAGTCAAGGAAGATAGCGCAAACCCATAAAAAAATTGATCACTGAAAGAAAGGCATTCTGGTGGACCAACTGGCAAAGATTCTGTTTACTTTCAAATCTATTTCTTTCCCCAGAACTTAAGAGGCAATGTCAGGAGCTGACCTGGATACAGAAGCCTTTAAGTTCTGATGCACCAGGGTTCTGAACAATTATTGCCTTCAGTCTGGCATGGTAGTGCCAGGTCCCAGTAACTCGGGCATATTTACCCCAGCTCAGAAAACAAGGCGTGGCTCCAAGAGTGGTCATCACCTGCAGGGGTTGAGTTACACTCACCTGTTCTTTGTAATCCTACCCCTTTGCCCTTTTTGGGCAAATGTTCCATAGATCCTCTCCTTGTGTGTCCCCTATATAAGAATAAAGAATTCCAGTGGAGCTCTTTTTCCATGGACCCTTAAAGTCAGAGAGCCGACACAGATTTGAAAAGGTACTTCTGTGTATTTGTATGTTTTCTTTGTCGTTTTCTTCAGTTATGCTGTGAACCCAGCATTAGGTCACCAGCTAGCACAGATGGTGATAAGGCAACACAGTTTCTGACCGACAAATCATTTTTACTGAGAGGCAATAAAATATTTTTACAAGATAATAAAAAACACCCTTAGGTTTCAATGATTTGTGCCTTGATATTTTTGGTCCTTGTTTAACTGTAACTCACTTATTTGACCCAATGCCACAGCAAAATACAGGAGCCAGTGAAAAGTATCTGCTTGCAAATAGATAAGAGTGATGCTACGACTTCTCTACAGAGGGATGTTTCTCAAAATATTCTGCTTTGGTTTCCCTGGACAACTGTCCACCAAACCTCGAGCTTTAGCTATTGTTTCTCTCAATATTCTGTCTCGTAAACAGAACATTTCCCCCCCAATTATCTGTCCTCTCTGCCTTTCTAATGATGGCAGCAATGAACCTGTTTTCTAAACAATATATGAAAAGCTTGCAATTGTAAATCACAGCTCATATCACAGAATCATTTTCTGATTTTGTAAACAGTACACACTTGGTTATAATGACATTAACTCATTCATCAAATTGTGGTGTGCCACTGTGAAAGACACCATGTTGGACACTCAAAGCAAATTCAAGCAACTATTTCAAGTAAATGATTCAAGCAAATCAGCAACTTTATTTAAAGTCAATTTAAAAAAAAACAAGTGATTTTTTTACTACCTATGAGTGCTTCAGTATAAGCATTCCTAAGAGTTAATGTTCATTAACTCTCCACACCATCATGAGAATGGTCATGAATGTCTTGGCTAATGCTCTCAAGAGCTTCTACAGGCCAAAAAAAGATGTAAACCCCAAGTTCTTATTAGGCCTTGATCCAAAGTCATCATCCAGTTTCTGTGATGATGAAGCATGGTTACAATGGTAAATTTAAATCAATGATGATCATAGAGCTGAGAAAGTTGTTGTGAACTTCACAATCAGGTAAAACAAGTACAAAGTGACCAGTCTCAGGTTTGATGTGTAATTCAAAGATCTAGAAAAATGGCAGAACAATTGTTCCCATCACTTCAGTTTGCTTTAACTGTTCTGACAATCATAGCTGATAATTCCTTCTGACGATATCTTCTGAAGAAGAAATATGAAACACACACAAAGAAAAAAATCATAGGATTCTTTTTCCAGGGATGTCATGGATACATACAAATAAAATATTTCAACATTAAAAATAAAAGTAAAAACTAGAGTTGCCAGGTGTGGTGACACACCTATGATGCCAACAGCTCAAGAGGCTTGTGATACAGAAGGATCACAAGTTAAAAGCCAGCCTCAACAGAGGGAGACCCTGAGCAACTTAGCAAGACAAGAGCCAGGCATAGTGGCGCATACCTGTAATCCCAGCAGCTCAGGGAGCTGAGGCAGGAGGAGTTCAAAGTCAGCCTCAGCAAAAAGCAAGGCTCTAAGCAACTCAGTAAGACCCTGTCTCTAAATAAGATAGAAAAAAGGGCTGGGGGTTATGGCTCAATGGTCGAGTGCCCCTGAGTTCAATCCCTGGTACCAAAAAAAGAAAAGAAAAGAAAAAAGGTGGCTAGGGATGTGGCTCAGTGCCCAACATCCCTAGGTTCAATTCCTGGTACAAAAAAAAAAAAAAAAAAAAAAAAAAATATATATATATATATATATATATATATATATATATATATACACAGTTGCAGTACCTTAAATAAGCCCGTGATTTCAGCATAGATCATATATAACAAGCTTAAACAGACCAATGATGCTATTATAATTTTTTAAAATTCAATAATAATAAAATTCATATAATAATAAATGTAGTTTCTTAAACATGATTATATCCCTTAACTTTTGGAAAGAGGCAACACAAATCCTATTAAGAATGTAATGAACTCTTATGTCCCCTGTCCCCAGGGAAAATGCACATTACAAATTCATATAAATTCTGTATACTACAAGCAATATACAGAATATGTATTGGCACACACCTCTAAGTTGAGAGGCAATGAAGATATACTTTCACAAGATAGCAAAAAAGTACACTTAGTTTTCAAGTGACTTGGGAGGCTGATGAAGCAGGTGGATCACAAATTTGAGGTTAGCCTCAGCAACATAGTGAGACCATCCCCAAAACTAAAAAAGGGCTGGAGATGTAGCTCAGCAGTGGCCCTGGGTTCAATTCCCAGTACTGTAAAAAAGTAAAATAAATTCTGTAAATAATTTCAGAGACCCCAGATTACTGTAAATCCTGATGTAGAGAATGCTTTCACTAAATTATATGTGAGCAACCCTGAGTTGGCTCTGTAGAGTTAAATTACATAGTCAAGTGCTGGAGCACAAGAACACATTTTTTTTTAAGTTGTAAATGGACACAATACCTTTATTTTGTTTATTTTTATGTGGCACTGAGGATCAAACCCAGTGCCTCACACGAAAATATCTTCAAAGTAACACCTATGCTGTCCACTTACTATATATATCTTAAAGAAATGTTTTACACTTGAAAGCCAAATTTTAACTATTGCCCAGAAAAATGAACCAGAGAATTCAATGGTCTAACTCCTTAAAAATAACCAGTCTTTTAAAAGCTACATTTGGCATGTGAAAATAGGAAAAAAATTTATTTATAATGGGCAAGGAAAAGAAATTATATAAAATCATCAAAGCAAATTCTGAAACAAACTGAAGATCAAACATATATGCACTGCAAAGGCTGCCTGAATTAACTGGGATAATGAGATTTACTCGTAAAATAGAACTTCTCAATTACTCAAAACTTACATTTAATAGAATAGACATCTTGCCTAATCTAGTTGGACTCATACAAGTTACAAAATCTCAAAGTTATGGGTCCCACTAACATTTTACTTATTCATTGGTCTGATAAGCCATTAAGTATTTAAAATATTTTACACACAAAATATTCTCTAGCTTTATCACATAACTGAGTTGAAACTAAAAATCTTATATTATTTTTCTGAACTTTTTTAAAAGGAACTGAACATCATAAAGTCAGAGCTAGCAACCTGAAAACAGAAGCATAAACTTGTTATAATACTTGAAGACTAAGAGGGGGGAAAAAGCCCTGCACCAAAAGCACTAAAATTAAAGCTACTAATTAAATAATCTTGGCTATCTGACATCTTCTGACAATCTTCAGTTCTTAAATTACCTGAAGACAGCAATTAAGGTACAGCAATAATTAAGGAAAATAGTAAATGCTTGAAGAAAACATGTTGAAAGGGGGAAAAAGGAGACAACTGAAAAACAGCAACCTGGAGAAGAGATATGGAGAAAATGTTGGTTCCACTTCAGAAGCTCCTAGATACCGTTACTTTAATACAGAATCATACAGTATTTCACAAAGATAACCAGTAAGCCACAAAAAACAATGTAGGGAATAGGTAAAAAGTCTGTGTTTCACTAAGCACAAAAATAACATGTTTCCAAAACTTTTGTCATTCATATTACTTTCACAGTTTGCTATTAAATCTGAGTCATCCATAGTCTACTTATATTCTTTAAATTAGTTGACAAAATTATACATCACAATTCCTCATAATTCTTTAATTCAACAAAAGAACTAGGTGGGGATGTACCCATCATTAAGTCCTAAAGATTCTAGCTAACTTTAGTCTCTTGTAGTATTAACACCCAAGAAATAATAACTTCTTAATGTTATATACTCTATTCTGTCTTCCACGAAGTGTACATAAAGTGTTCCTCAAGGGCTGGGGATCTATCTCAGTGTTAGAGTACTTGCCTAGCAAGTGTAACCCTGGGTTCAATCCCCAGCACCACAAAAAAGACAGCAAAAATGTTCCTCAAAGTCTATAAATATATAAATAAAGTCTGTACACATAATGCATGTTTGAATAATGTTTCTTAACAATAACAATACAATTCACCGGTCCCAACAAGAAAAATATGATTTGCAAGTCCTGAAAACTTTCTTAAAGAAAACGTTTCTTAGCAAATAAATAAGTAAATAAATAAGAATTTTTTAAAAAACCTTAAAAAAGCACCTCTCAACTAGTATTTAACAATAAACTAGGAATAATCTACTAAAATGAATTTGTAAAAAGATATCAAAAATGAAGTATTTATTGAAAGTAAATATTAAACTTGCCTTTAAGTAGTTTAAATGAGGCAACTACATTGCCAAAAAAGAAAAAGAAAAAGAGAGAGAGAGAAACAGAACTAGCCTAATAAAAGCCTCAAAATGAAAACAAGGTACGAGTATACTCTCTTCCACTTGAGATGCTTACAAAATAGCTCAATGAACTCATCACTTACTACTTAATTTAAATAAGTTCACAATTTTAGGGCTGCAGAATAGTTCCATAAATAACACAGCATGTGAGGTCAGCATTTAACAAAAGTGTATGACACTTATTTTACTTACTATTTTATTAAAACACAAAACTATATTTTCCCCTCTACAAAATGCATAATGGGTCCTATGATACTTACGCTGCATAAGCTTTTGCTATCCTCATGAACATGACTTCATCGCCTCCTTTATCTGGATGATACTTAAGTGATAGCAAACGATATTGTTTCTTAATTTCTGCTACTGTTGCTCCCTAAAAGGGAAAGCTTTGTGTTAGTAAAAGCAAGCACCATGTGGTAAAGAAATAATCCAACCTATTTTGACAATAAACTACTTAATATTCTGACAAAAGAAACTGACATTTCCTCCTACATATTTTGTACCATAAATTTCACCCCACACATTTTAAAATAAAAGTATTTTTATTTTATGGAATTAATATATCCTGCAATACTAGGCATTAATGATTTTAAAATGAAGCCACAGAATGCCACATTTAAACAAAAGTATACAGATATCTATCAAAAAATGATCACAGTAAATTAAGACTAGCTCAAAAATGCTCAAATCAAAGGTTTGTTTCCCTTATAATCTGAGGAGGACTGGAAACCATCTCAAACTCCTGACTGCCATAACAACAGTTGTTACAATAAGAAGAATCATATTATATGCAAACTTTTCTTCTACAAAGCAGAAAACTAGAAGATGAAATTACTCCTTACTCTGTATTATATAAATCTCTGAATCAAGCCATCTGTTGAGCAAATTAGAAGAAGTGGTTTGTGGGAAAAATGGAAAGAGCACTAGATTTAGCTTGGCTACTAAGAAGCTACAAAACACCAAAGACACAAATTTTCCAAGCCTCATTTTCTCTATTTGAAAAAAAGCTAGATGATCTCTATCATTAATTTCAGTTCTAACATTCTAATGATACACCCAAAAGACAAATTTTCAATGAGATCCCCCAAACCAGACTTAACATACTGCCTACATGTCTATCAACACAAAGGCATAAGATTTTTAACATTCAACTAACATAAATGCCCTCAGAGATGTCTTTTAAAATATGCTAACTTCTGATCTTCAAATATTTTAGCAATTACAAAACAATACTTAAAATATGGCAATTAATAGCTTCAGCTTAAATATATATACATATGCATGTTAAGATGATAATAAATTCATATCTTATTTTAATAAAAAATTTTTAACTGACTGAAGTCTGATTTCTCTAGGCATGGTCCAATTTCTTTTAGATGTGGACCTATTGTGTTTTAATGGGATCTTTAAAGTACAAAATATAATAATACAACTTACAGGATCCAAATTTAATACTTCATAAGGATTGTATTCTTGATATTCTCGATCTGTTTTGGACACTTTGTATGTAAGGAATAAGAACAATGCCCATCCTGCTAGTAGAACTATTTTCCTGTTAAGAAAAAGATACATGAGGTATAAATAATTACATGTGAATGGCTTTCCTTGAGTCTAATGATATAGGGAAGTTAAGGCATAAAACAATATAAACTAATTTCATAGCACTCAAATTCTACAGCTGCTGAGTTGAATATTCCCATTAAAGCAAGGATAATATCATTCTCACTTTTGAATTCTGTAAAATCTAGTACAGTGCCTCCCATGTAATAAATTTTCTATTTACTATTTGTAGAATTTCAAGTCCAGGAGTTAATTCAAGTTATTAACTTACTTGATTAGATAAAATATGTAAATATTAAGTATTCAGTAATCAAAATATATAAATATTAAGTATTCAATAAGCTACTGAATGTAAAAAAAATTGCTCTTTACCTAGCAATTACATTTTTAGTATGATAAACTAAAAAAAGTAATTGGTCAGCTGTGCAAAGATGAATAAACAGCATTGTTTACAGTAGTAAATCCTTGGAAATAATATAATGTCCATTTACAGGAAACTAAATGAATAAATCATTTATGAAGAATTAAGTAAACTATGATGCAGCCATACAAGGTAACATTTTGTAGCCAATAGATAAAAATGTGCATTAGTTAAAATTTAAAAAGATATAAAACAACATATAATTTGACAAAAAATTTATTTCTTCTCCCTCCACATGTTTGAGGGACATCTGGAAATAAGGTATTAAAAACCTCAAAAATAACACCATTTCAGTCTATCAATCCATTCCAAATCAAGAAATTTAGAAGAGAATAAAGTAGAATGAAGTATGTGGAGTATAAAAGGGTAGTTATGGATATAAGTAGTAATAAAAGAAAACAACAAACTTAAATACTCATCCAAAAATTACTGAATAACTGTTACAACCATACAGAGAAATACTTTCAATTAATAAAAGTAAATTTCCTGTGAAAGACTATTTACCTTGTATTGTTAAATTTAAAAGAGAAAACAGCTTTCAAATTATTTAAAATATAATCCAATTTCTAGAAATAAAAAAATTAGAAACATATAAAGTAATCATTGTACGGTGGCTCTCTTTAGGTAAGGACATTAAATTATTTTTACTTTTTTATGCTCTTTGGATAACAACTTGTTACACCAAACAGGATTTGTTAGCAAAAACATATTAAGAATCAAAGAAGGACAAGTCAAATAAAATTGGAGTGACTTATTTTTAGAACTACAAAGAAAAATTTATGTGTTTAAACTCTTGGAGTAGGAACATAGTTTTTAATTATGTTCATCATTTGGAATAAGCCTCTTCATCTAGACTCATCTGAAATGATCTTGTTTCAACCTATCCACTTACCTTTATCACCTTGATTTTTCAAACAAAACAAGTCCTATCTTTCAAAATTCCCTAAGCTTTCCTTATCAGCATGCTTTTCTCTCATATCTTTCTACCAAAAATTTCCATTCCCTATCTCTGCTCACCCAAACTCTATTCTTCCTTAAATATTCAAGTCAAGTGACCTATCCTCCAAAAAGCAATCCTTAACCTTTGCCAAAATGATCAATAGATGACTATAGTTAAAGACACAAAGAAGCACAAAACATGACTTTCTCTTCTCACTCACTCCAAGTTCCTTGGACAGCTGGATAGAATACTATTCAATCTTGACTAATCCCAGGATAGCTTAAACACAGCTGGCAATCAGATATAAATTTCTTTTCATTTGGCCAAGACAATACTCTAAACCTTAATAAAGGCATATCACTTCAAACTGTTTTTTCCATATTGTTTATATATGTCCACCTATGCCCAGAGAAGAGAGGGAAACATATGTGGAAAATCCCCTCACTTTGACCTGACTATCAAGGGAGAGGGGAATTGAGAACACAAGCTTCAGAACAAAAATCCCTCAGCTCATCTCCCACATTCCTCACTTATTAACTAAGAAAGGCTAGCGATTTGCTTAGCCTTTTACATCTCAGTTTCCAACTTTCAGAGCGAGTTTGAGAATTAAATGAGATTTAGCATATAAAGAATTTAGAAGGTAGCTGACAGATAGTAAAGAATCAATTCATATAAGCTATGGTCTATTATTAATAACTCTTCCAAATCTCAACTGTGAACTTACATCTGTCAGAAAAGCATTCTTTGTTGTCTTGAGTCAGAGGTAGAAGTCCTTCTACTCTTTCGTGGTATCACCCCTCTCCCAGCCCTTACTGCTATCATTTAGATGTGCTTTGTCCCCCAAGGGTTCATAGAGGCCTGGTTTCCAATGTGGCAATATCTAGAGGTGGCTGAACTTTACAGTCTCTAAATTATAAGAAGACTGAGAGATTGTGTGTGTGTGTGTGTGTGTGTGTGTGTTAGCCTTGCTGCTTCATAAAATTTAAAACCTTAAGGCCTAGCAGAAGGTGGTTAGGTCATCAGAGGTATCATCCTCAGAAGGGATTAATGCTGTTCTCATGGTTGCCAGAATAAGTTATCATAAAAAAGGAAGACTGGCCCCTGATTTCCTATCTCACCACATGACTTCTCTTCCTTCCCACCATAATGCCATTCACCACGTTGTGATGTAGCCAGGAAGGGCCTCACCAGAAAACAAACAGGGTTTCCTGATCTTTGATTATCAGCCTCTAAAACTATAAGCCAAATAAACCTCTCTTTTTTATAATGTATACAGCTACTGGTATTTTGTTATAGCAACAGAAAACAGACTAAGGCACTAACTCTAATATAATTATTTGTTCATTTGCCAGTATCTCCCTAAGATTTAAGTCTTTAGCTGCATGACTTTGGTCAAGTTATCACATCTTTCTTTGCCTTGGTTTGAGGAAAAGCACAAATATTTACCTTGAAGTTGATACAGAGTTAAATAACATAAAAAGCACCTAGTATGCAATATGTATGTACTCAATAAACTTCTAATTATCACCATGAAATGCAAACTTGACCACATCACCTCCCTGCCTTTTAAATCTTTTTACAATTCCCCTATAGCTTTAACATAAAACTGAAATTATAGCACAAGGTACAGAAGGACTTCATTCAAGACTTGAATGTCACTTTCCTCCTCACCCTTCTCCTTTGTTCAGTCAGTTCCCAAATTTACAAATTACATTTTACCTCTACTACAGGCTACAATTTCTTTTCAAGCACGTCTTAGTCATTATAATCCCTATTTTATATGATACCCGAAGAGTAAGCACTAAGGCATGATTTTTACTGAAATCCATTACTTACTTTACTGTAGGAATAATATTTGGCTGGGGTTTTAACAACCGTAAACGATACCACATACATCTTCCATATACTTTTCTGATATTCTTTAATCGAATTTGCTCTGCCAAGAAAGAAAAATGAGTTAAGCCATTTCTCATAGTGAAAGCAAAACCAGAGTTAATACCATACTCACCTTCATTACCATGCTAATATTTCATTGGAACATGAAAGTGCTGTTGTTCAAATAACCTCTACAAACATTTACAAGATGTTTGTAGGTTCAATTTTCTGCCATTTAGAAAAAATGCTCTATTTGGAAACTTTTACCAGGCAACTATTTTTTATGTGAGGCTTGACTTTTCTCTGTAAATGTAAAAACTGACTTGAACCCAAAATATTTAGTCATATAATCAGTACTTCTGAGAAATTCTCTCCTCTATTCTCTTCTTCAACAAAATATATCAAACAGTTAAAATATGATTTATTAAGAAAGCTAAGCAGAAATTATATTCAAACATGAAAATAACTGCCTACACCAAAATATCTTCCCATAAGAACTTAACATAGGTTTATATAAGATCTTTGACAAAAGCTATTATTTTAGTCACTTTGAAAAATTTGTAATTCAATAAAAAAGGAATTAAAGCTTAAGTATAATGTAGTATTTACTAAGTTAACCACACTTAGTTTAAGAAACTCACCCCCAGATTTAATTTTTTTTCCAAAAAGTTTTAAAGTAAAAAATCTACCTTTTTATAAGCTAAATTCGAAGCAAGGGCTTTGAAAGCCAAGAAGCACTGCTGATATGTATCCACAACCACAAAAAAATAAAAATAAAAACAAAAAAGACATGTCATCATGTCATCTACCTTCCAGCAGCCTCAATACACTGTGGCTCCAAAGGCAACTCAAATATCCTTAGAACAGTGTCCTTACAAGAAACAAGCTTCATCATATGCCATATCAAGTTCTCCCTGATCTTAATCAGATATGAAGAAGATTTACATTCATGTGGATGTAAAGATCAAACAGACTGTGAAGAAACTGTATGATACTAGTGTAGCTAGATGGAGAGAAGGCATGTGTTCATCCAGCTCCTATGATGTTTTGAATGTCACCATCAAAACTGAGTCCAGCTAATTCTAAATATTAATATTTATAACATATTTTAAAAATTTACCAAACTACAATCCTTACATGAGATGCCACGTTAAGTAAAAGAACTTAGCAGACAACAGAATACTCCAAAGCTGCCATATAAGAAGTCCAACTACCCTATTACTACATACTTTGAAGACGACATTTACATAGAAGAGCTAGTTACCTACAGGAGGTTATCAGAACTAGATGTAAAGAAGGGTAAAGGACAGTGGCAGAAAGAGACTGGTATACACAAACACACACACACACACACACACACACACACAGGGGACTGCTTTAAAAAGTACACTAAGAAAAACGGAGTCAGTAATTTCGCTGCCAGAGCAAATAGTGACAATATGAAAAAAAGCAGAAGAATGAATCCATGATATTGGATTAGAATTGAAAGTATCAGTATGGATGTCTTTTAACATAAAAATACAAATATAGGTCTATATACACACATACATATTTCCCTAGCTCTGTCTACAGTGCAGGCCTAGAACAGCAAAATCCCAACAGTAGTGAGCACTGCTAGCACCCAGATCTTGGCTTGTAAACACCATTCTCTATTAGCAGGAACCAAGGATCCTAGTACCTTCCCACAAAATATAAATTACCAAGGGTAAGGCCGGATATGTAGCTCTGTGGTTGAGCACTTGCCCTCATGTGTGCAAGAGGTTCAATCCCCAGCACCACAAATAAATAAATAACCAAAGGGGAAAGAATGACTCTACAGTGGGTAAGTGTGCCCCTAAAGATGTCCATATCCTAATACCAGGAACCATTAAATACACATTATCTTCAATGGCCAAATGGACTTTACAGAAGTGACTGCATTAACAATCTGGAAATGGGGAGATTATCCTAATGAAACTAATATAATTACTGGGATACTTCTAGGGGGAAGCAGGAAGGTCAAAGACAGAAAAGGTGATATAAAGGAAACAAGAGATTGGAGTGATGACGCCCTTTTGAAGATGAGGAAGATGACATAAGCCCAGGAACACAGGCTGTCTCTAAAAGAGGAAAAGTCAAGGAAACAAACTACCTCAAATCCTCCAAAAAGGAACCAGCCCTGCCAACAACATAACTCATGTTGATTTTGGACTCCTGGCATTAAGAATTTTAAGAGAGAGGCTGGGATATAGCTCAATTGGTAGAGTGCTTGCTTGCCTTGCATGCACAAGGCCCTGGGTTCAATCCCCAGCACACACACACACACAAAAATAATAATAATAATAGTAGTAGTAATAAGAGAACAAACTTGTTTTAAGTCACTAAGTTTGCAGTAATTTATTACAGCAGCAGCAGCAGCAGGAAATTAATACAGAAAACCTGACAGACACCATCTTAAGTGATCAGTGAACTATTCTAATGAAAGGACAAATTGAAATCCTACGCCAACTGACAGAATGCAATGAGAGCACAGACTGTTTTGTGAAATTCCTGGCCTAACATAAAATCTGAATCTAATAATGAAAAACACCAGATAATCCAAATTAAAGTTCATTCTACTAAGTAACTGACCTGTAATATTTAAAGTCAAGCAAAGATTAAAGGACTATTTCAGACTAAGGGAAACTAAAGAAACATGTCAACTAAATGTTACATGTGGTTCTGAACCGGACACAGCCACATCAATGTTTATAGCAGCACAATTCACAAGGACACCAACCTAGGTGTCCTTCAGTAGATGAATGGATAAAAAAATGTGGCATATATACACAATGGAATAAAAGAGAATAAAATCATGGCATTTTCAGGTAAATGGATGGAATTAGAGAAGTTAATGCTAAGTGAAGTTAGCCAATCCCAAAACCAAATGTTTTCTCTGATATAAGGAGGCTGATTCATACTATGATACTGAGTGGGAGCATGGGAGGAATAGACGAACTCTAGATAGGGAAGAGGGGTTGGAGGGGAAGAGAGGGGCCATGGGGTTATTAATGATGGTTAATCATTATTATCCAAAGTACAGGTATGAAGACATGAATTGTTGTGAATATACTGTGTAAACAATGAGAGATATGAAAAATTGTGCTCTTTATGTGTAATTAGAATTATAATGCATTCCGCTGTCATATATAAATAAAAATACTTCTAATATTCTGAAAAAAAAAAAAGAATATCACAGAAGTGTCAAAACCTGAATGAGATCTGACAATGAGATCGCAGTAATATTAAATTTTCTGACTTTTCATGATTAAATTATAAACACTTTTGAAAATACACCACTGATTTTTTTTCAACCCCTCATTAAATTAAGCCTTATAACTCACATTTTCAAAAATAAAATCAAGGAAACATTTGATAAGGTTTTATAAGAACCAGCTAAAGTCTCTTTATTAACCAGACAGCTTGATCTATTCAAAGGAATGATGTTCTCCTAATGTCTCTGACCAAGAAAAAGTACACATGGTTTTCAGCCCCTATATTCTTGCACAATGTGTACTTGTGCACCTGTATGCCACACTCTTTCAACCTAAAAACTAACTCTTAATCTTTCAGGAATATATTTAAATCAGTCAACAAGCACTACAAGCCAAGAATAATGGCACACACCTGTAATCCCAGCTACCCGGGAGGCTGAGGCAAGAGGATCGAAAGTTTGAAGCCAGCCTCAGCAGCTTAGTGAGACCCTATCTCAAAATAAAAAAAAAAGAGCTAGGGATGTATTTCAGTAGTAGAATGCCTCTGGATTCAATCCCCAGCACTAAAATAAAAAATAACAAAAACCTACTACAGGTTATGATTTATATATTACCATTTAGATTTCCAACACAACTAAATATTCACAATACATATCCCAACATAACTAAATATTCATAATACATATTCCAAATCTTTGTATAATAACCTCACGTTAAAGGATCTATCACAACTATCATAAGTCCTTACTGATGATTTTTAATAAGACACTTAGAAGTATAAAAATAAGTTAATTTATTAACTTCTAATTTTATAACTTCTAGTTTCAGAGAAACTCAAAATTATGTTCAGAATATCATTAATTGTTTTTGAGTTTTTTTGTTTCTTTAATTCTTTTTAATTATAGATGGACACAGTACCTTTATTTTATTTATTTATTTTTATGTGGTGCTGAGGATCGAACCCAGTGACTCACACGTGCTGTGCAAACACTCTACCACTGAACCACAACCCCAGCCCCTCATTAATGTTTGATATAGTTTTAAAAGAAACTATTCAGATGTAGAAAAGGTAAATTCCAAAGTCATAAATTAATTTTGTGACTTAAAATATTATGAAAAATATATCATGACTGCTGTCAGCAGCATAACTTTAGTAAAGCTATAGGGATAGTAAAAGGTTTGGGAGAGGTGACTGCAACTGTACTTCAAAAGCTCCACAGTGCCTTGTTAAAATAGTCATATCTGTCCATGCCAGGGGGATCTGCCAATCTGCAGTATAACTAAGTGAACTCTTAGCACCATATTCATAGAACCCAAAGAGCTTAAAGAATATTAGCCAAAGTGAGGTTTTCATACCTGTTTGCCTGATTATCACAAAAGAAAAAAAAATCTTTTAACTTTTAGATTTCTAATTTAACATCTAAATTTAACAGTTGCAAAGGATGTCATCACATAAAGTTGATATCTCAAAATAAAACAGTTCTATCCACTTTTAAATGTATCCAATGAAATCTAAAAACCGTACCAATGTCATACCTTTTATCATCATTCACTTATAAAAATTAATAAATAAGTTCTTCATTCTACTTCCCCCACATAGTTTTATCCTAATGTAATGTATTTTTAACCTGGTAAAAGTCACTTCTCATATGGTAAAACATACTTATTAAATTTATTTTTTTATTCTCTGTGAGTTTAAAGTATTTTCCCAACTTTGTTTTGAAAATGTTCAAGCCAGAAAAGTTTTAAAAATATTAAAATGAACAATTCCCTTCACCTAAATTCACCAACTGCTAACATCTTGTAACTCTAGGCTCCACTATTTCTTTCTTCCCCGATCCCCTCCTCTTTACCTGAACAATTTTAGAATAAGTTGCAAACATAACTGCAGACTTTACCTCTAAATGTTTTGTCATATGTCAAAGAACAGTGGTAAATTCTATCATACTCAAATTTAACACTCAGAAAGTTTTACATGTTAAATTTTATGACATCATATTTTTGGTGTTATCATACAATACCAATATTGTAAATTGATAAATTATTAAAATAAAATGTAAAATGTCATGCTTTCACTTACAAGGAACTTGTAGATATCTCAAACTTTCAAAAGGGCCAAAAACTTTATACTAAAATTTATTTTAAATAAAAGCCCACTTTTGTCAATATGGCCTAATGTTTGGTTGAATAGCTTCAATGTACTTTAAGTATATTTTGTCAAAATCTGAAGTTGCAAATTAGCTATATAACCTAACTGGCAAAGGCAGTCCTCACCATTAAACTAATCACCAAAATCAAACTGTCAAAAAAAAGTTGAGGGGCTGGGGATGTGGCTCAAGCGGTAAAGCGCTCGCCTGGCATGCGCGGGGCGCTGGGTTCAATCCTCAGCACCACATAAGAAAATAAAATAAAGATGTTGTGTCTGCCGAAAACTGAAAAATAAAAAAAAATTTTTAAAAAGTTGACTTCTTTATTCCATTAAAATAATTTTACTATTGAGGATTATAAAAATCATTGAGAATTTAAAACATATCTTACATACAGTTTACTAAACTTAATAAAGCCAATGATATAGATAACAATTTATTTCATTACAAACTATTTGAAAAAAATGACATGCCACTTTTTCCAAAATATACTGATTCCTGAAACTATTACTAAATTCCTAAGATGTCCAAGAAAATATTAAAAAGAATCAAAAGAAATTTTCAAAAAGACTAAAAAAAATTAGATTTCTACCTACCCAGTGCATCTGGTGTCAAGCCTATATCACACCTCACTGTGGTAACACTAACTTAGTCACTTGTTTGGACAATTGTAGTTTTTTATTAACTTAATAAGAAAACCAGTTTTACTATAATCATGAATTGTTTTTTAGAATGTTCCAAAATAGGAAGACCTGAGAATAACAACTTGGGAAAGAAAATTTGAGAATCACTGCCCTAGCCCACCAAAAATCTAACAGTCATCATCCCAACCATAAAACAGAATAACAGAAATAAAGGTTCTATTATCTCCTAAGGCTAGTTCAGAACCATTTTAATTTGGGAGAGACAGAGACAAAACTAAATACTACTTACCTTCACCACTACTCAGCACACACAAATCTCCGATTTTCCAAATTGGAAGGATTACAGATATTCATCTAACACTTATACCCTATGTAAATTCTGTCAATGGATAAGGGAACTCAGAAGGCAACTGAGTTCTTGAACTAAAAAAAAAAAAAGGCAAATTATCCCACCGTCACTGACAACCTGGACAACAGAAGTGTAAAACAATATGATTCTAAAAGAGCTGTTCTATCTTCCTAAAGCTGGTTCCTGATTGGGCAGCAGTATGTAACTATGTCATATGCTTATACATCTCAATTTTCTTTCCCTTTTATGATTCTATAACAAATAGTAGGAAGTAGGGTTTTTCAACCCTGGCATTATCAATATGTAATTCTTTGATGTTGAGGGCCATTCCATGTATCATAGTCCCTACCCACTCAATGCTAAAAACATCCTCAGTGGAAACAATTAAAAAATAAATCTCCAGAAAATTGCCTCTGATTTAATTTCTCTCTCTCTCTCCACTATCTCTCATCAAGGATTCATCAAGAGCAACTTTAATGATATGACCTACAAGTCAGGGACACAGGGAGAAGAAAGGAAAGGCTAGGAGAATAAACAGAGGTAAAAAGAAAACAATTATCTTTTCCCACTACCCTAAATACATCCTTCAGAAAAAAAAGAGAATCACTGTTGCAGTACTTTCGGAAAACAGAGAAGACAGGAAGCGCTCATTAATGTATTTTAAAAGATCAAAGAAGCCAGCTGGAGCAAGGTAGCGCACACCTGTATTGTAATCCCAGGAGCTGGGGAACCTGATGTAGGAGGAGTCCAAAGACAGCCTCAGCAATTCAGAGAGACCTGTCTCTAAATAAAATATAATAAGGGACTCGGAATGTGCCTCAATGGGTATGCGCCCCTAGGTTCAATCCCCAGTACCAGGGAAAAAAAAAAAGATTAAAGAAGTCAAATTACAACAAAACTTCAGGAAGATGATCTCAATTAAAGCTTTTTCAGAATTCTTAGTGTGTCATCTGAAAGCAGAATAATCAATAACACATTATCACTAGGGGTAGAAACTCAAATTTATAAGTGTTAACTGCCATTATAAGCAACTTCTGTAAAAAAAACACTTTAAAAATACAGTAAGTAATTACAGTATGAAGATAAAAAAACACACCTACAGGATGATCACAATACCTAATGTTATATAATATCATATGTTTGTCTTGGAAGAAATCTCCAGTAAGAATATCACACTCAGGGGCTGGGATTGTGGCTCAGCGGTAGAGCGCTCGCCTAGCATGGGCAGGACCCGGGTTCCATCCTCAGCACCACATAAAAATAAAGGCATTGTGTTGTGTCCATCTACACCTAAATAAATAAATATTTTAAAAAAGAAAAAAGAATATCACATTCAAACTCAAAAATGCTATAATCCCAAACAAATAAAAATGAAGGATAATCTGAATACTGTTAGATGACTCAAAATAGCTTTAATGAGCTGCATGCGGTGGCATGTGTCTATAGTCCCACCTAAACAGGAGACTGAAGTAGAATAATTGAGCACAGGAGTTAACAGCCAGCCTGGTCAGCATACAAGTAGCATCTCAAAGGGGAAAAAAAAAAAAAGACACAAAGGTTGAAAAACATGAGGAATTTTAAATGTAAGGAAACAAAACTGTATTTTTAATAGCATGTGATTTTAAAACATACAACTAAACTTATAAATTAAACATTTTAAGAAGATACGGGGCTGGGGTTGTAGCTCAGTGGTAGAGTGTTTGCTTCACCTTTGAGGCATTGGGTTCGATCCTTGCACTACATAAAATAAACAAATAAAGGTACCGTATCCATCTACAACTAAAAAAAAAAAATTTAAAAAAGATATGATTTCTTCACTAAAGAGATATATACTCAAGATGGCAAAAAACCTTTTTTAATCTCATTAATAAATGGAAGAATAGTAAATCAGATCATGTCACTTTCCTGATTAAAACCCAATTCTCTTTCATCTCAACTTGAAGTCACCTTTTCAAGAAGACCTTCTATGAATTCTCTACTTATTTACATAGCATTTATCACTATGTGATATTTTTTATTATTCCTTTGTAGTATGCCAATCACCATCTTTCCAACCCCACAAAATGTAAGCATCATGAGACTATTGATCCTATTTATATTGTTCATCCCTATATTCCACTGCCTAAAACAATGGACTAGGCATCAAATGGTAGGTACCAGAACCTGGTCCCAGAAGTGAAATTACTACTAGGTTTTATAGATGTTTATACATTTTTATAGCTCCTTTCTTTAAAAGGCAGCACTATATATTAAATATATAGTCATCATTAGTATTGGTAGGAATCTGATTCCAGGACACCCCCCACATCCCCTGCCAATATCAAAATCTGAGAATGCACAAGTGCCATATATAAAATGGCAAAGTATTTGCATATAACCTATGTACATCCTCATGTGTACTTTAAATCATCTCTTATTATATTTAGAATACCTAATACAATGCAAATCTTATGTAAATAATTGTTGCACTGTATTGTTTAGGGAATAATGACAAGAAAAAATTCTGTACACATTCAGTATGGATGCAATTTTTAAAAATATCTTCAATCTGTGGTTGACAGAATCCATCGATGCAAATAAAGAGGGCTAACTAGCATACATGGCACCACTATTCTTCAGCAGCCAGCATAAAAGCCAATTTCACTTCTCTATACCAAATTCTAGGGCAGAGATTGTATCTTACTCATTAATGATCAGTTTTTCTCGTCAGTTGCCTGAAATATAGTAGGCATCATATAAATATTTATAGAGAATGATAAACTCTTATTTAACAAATATTTGGCACGTATGTACCAGAATCTTTCTGGACACTGAGAAGAAAGCAGAAAAACAAAACAAAAACTCCTGCTCCCACAAGGCATACATTCTAATGAAGAAAATAGCAATGACAAAGTAAGTGAACCATATTGAATATTAAAATATTTGGAGGGAAATAATGCAGAGAGAAGGGAGAGAGTAGGAGTAAGGAGAAAGGCATCAATTTTAAATGAGGTACTCAAAGAAGATACCGCTGAGAAGTTGGCATTTGAGCAAAGACCACAGACATGAGGGAAGAGGTAAAGTAGTTACCTAAAAGAAAAACATTCAAGGCAAAGGGAGCAGCAACACTGGGGGTCTAAAGGAAGCAGTGTACATCACTGTGCTCTAAGAACAAAGAGGCTGGGGTAGTTAGAATTAGAAAAGGCAAGGGGATCAAAGAGATCATGAAGGACTTTACAGGATATTCTAAAGACTTTATTTTCTATGTGGATTGAGATGGAGGACCTTGAAGAATTGAGAAGAACTTTCTTCTAAAAGGACTGCTTAAATTTAAGAATAGACAGCAGTAAGCAAGAGTAGGTACAAAGAGAATAGTTCAGAGGTTAACAATTTAAGCAGTAAATCAGGATGTTAGATGGTAGTGAAGGATGAGAAATAGACTGGATATAGCATTTTGAAATGTACACTTAAGAATGGTATAAATCATAAATTTTATGTTATATGTATTCTAACATAAGAATTTAAAAATAAGAAAAAGATCCCTTTACATTTCTACTGCCACCACCATTATTCAGGCCCACATTTATTATTCTGTCTGCTTCTTAGTCTTTTTTTTTTTTTTTTGCAAGATGCTATTAAATTAACTTGCATCTAGTATAGCTGCAAAAATATGTTCTAAAATGTCTGAATTTGATAAAGTGCCAGCAACACTGTGCACAGATAAACTCTTTAGCTGGACATTCTAGGGTCTCTATGACTTGTCAAAAGTCTATCTTTTTGGCATTTTTCTCACAGTTTTTCATTCTAAACCTGCCTCTCACTGATCTGGTTGCCTGTCTGGCCACTATACTGTTTATCATGCTATTTCTTCTTTATACTGATTCTCCTTTTACTCATTAAAATGTTCCTCATCCTTAAAAGTCTAGTCAAAATCCACCTACTTTTTTAAACCCTTCCTGAACTCTAGATCCCCAACTAGATGCAAATACTTTATCCAGCTAGCCTCCACAACATTTGTTTTCGCTTCTCTTACACTTTCTTTGGGGTGTTCCAGATATAACAATTCAAGCATTAGTCTAATCCTAATCCTTCCACACCCCAATCAGGTTACAACCTCAAAATAAGACTATGTTTATATCACCTATATCTTTATATCATTCATTGTACCTAGTACAAACTGAACACTCAATAACTACTAGATTTAATTACATAAGCAAAAATCTGTAAAGTTGAGTTGTCTAGATAAGAAAACTCCTTCATCTATACTGACACAAACAGAATTCTAAAGAGTAATGAACATTTTGGGGGGAAGAATGAACAAGGCCTTTTAAAGAAACAATGTAATGGCAACTTGGTACAACAACATTTCATATCAGCAAAAAGTATGGTAATAATAGAAAATGTTTTAAAAGAAAGGCAAGTATGGATACAAAAAAAAAATAGGGCTGGGGCTGTAGCTCAGTCGCAGAGCACTTGCCTAGCATGTGTGAGGCAATGGGTTCAATTCTCAGCACCACATAGAAAAATAAATAAAATAAAGGCATGCTATCTATACAACTATTACACATTATTTTTTAAAATGAAAGTCTTCCTTATGTCTGAATGAAAAGTATGATTAAGAGAACAAACCTTGGGCTGGGGTTGTGGCTCAGCGGTAGAGCACTCGCCTAGCACATGTGAGGCCCTGGGTTTGATCCCCAGCATGGCAAAACACACACCACACACACACACACACACACACACACACCTAACAGGTGATATCTGAAATCTCAGAAAGACTATGTGACCTAAATTTGAACATTCATAAAATAAACTTCTTCAAATACAAACCTGTTATCAAGCAGTTTCTTCTAATGTAAAAAACAGCCATTCAACAAGAGACTGATATAACCAAATCTACTATTTAAAAACAGGACATCCTCATTCTTTCACTGCACTCTATCCCAAAACCAATAATTAGGTCAATCACCAAACAACCTTCAAAGGGATAAGAAATAAGATGGAAATGAATAAATAAATATATAGCCCAAGCTATTGTAGATTTCTCTAATCTAACCATTCCTCTACATCCTAACATCTCAATGGAATAAGCTCTGAAATGGACGACTCCTCCATGTTTCTCCTTGTCCAGCTACCACTACCTCCCAGGGCATCCCCCAAACCATTCTCCCTCCACAAAATGCTCCACAAAAGTGAAACAGACCATGTTATTACCTATTTTAAAACCTCCATTGTTTACCAAATGATTACAGGGTAAAGTACAAACTTCTTAAAGTGGCTCACTTGGTCCCAGTTGCCAATCACATTTTAAATCTTTATCATTTACAGAAGACTCCACTCTTTTAGCATATACCTTCCCATATTTGTGGAATGCCCTCCTCTCACTTACCTTTCAAGACCTATCTCAATCACATGAAAACACCCAAATCCCAAAACAGAATTATTCACTCCTTTCTCTGTGCTTCCACAGAATTTTCCACTTATCATTTTAATATTTATCATAACATTTAACATCAATTTAATTACAAGATGCAGTACAGAGTATGCAGCTAACAAGAGAAGCTTTGGCATAAGACAGACTTGGGTCCAACATCCAGTCTTCTAACTAATAGCTATACGGCTTTAGGCAAGTCAGTTACCTTACTCTAGTGCAGTTTTCTCATAGAGATAATACATGAATTTACCTTAAAGTACTGATGAAAGTGCAAGATGCCACATCTCAAAGCTAATAAACGATCAATAAATAACAGCTGAGTTGAGAAGAGATTACAAAGATCATAGTTATAAGTCTCAGACTCAGGCAGGAGATGGTACCTTCCCCCACAAAAGGGACTATGTCTAAAGTCATCCCCCAAAGAGGATTCCGGGAAGATGGTGGAATAGAACACCGAGAATCTGTCTCCTACTTAGACAATTGCACTGGCAGAGCCGGTTTTATGCAACTGTTTTTGAATGCTACATTCTAATAAAAGTTTACAACTTCTGGGGGAAGACTTAGACCTAGACTGTGACTATTTCTGTCAATTCTAGCCCTCAGCATAGTAGCAGCTACCTAATACCACTCCAGCCCCCCTGGCAGGCAGCTGGGCAGGTGGTCCTAGAATAGATTGCACTGGGCTCACAATACAGTGAGCCAAAGGACTCTGCCTTCCAAATATCAGAAATCTGTGCTCTGATCATGCTGCTTCTGAGGTTCAAAGAGGTGGGCAGCCATTGTTGTTCACCCTACCCCTTCAGAGAAGTAACTTTCAGAAATTTAAAGGGCCAGCACTTTTTCCCCCACCTCCTTCATTTTTCTCTTCTTCCCCTTTTGGAAGCCAGACATTAAAGACTCAAACATTAAAAGTAATCACAGAAGCAGGCAAAAATCAGAATGTAACTACACATGCCCAAGGAAATATTCATGCTCAGAAAAGAACTTAGATCTTAAGTTTACACCTCAGATTGATCCCTTACACAAAGATAGCCTAAAACAATTCAAAGAAGAACAATATCACACTCACAAAAAGAAAAGAAAGAAAAATAAAAAAACAGAAAAACAAGGGAAGGAAAGAATTTGACTGTAATTACAGAGTTATCACATTATTAGCTTCAAAGGTCCAGTTTTCACAACAACAACAAAAATCACAAGGCAGGAAACTATGGCCCATTCAAAAGAAAAAATAAATCAACAGAAACAGAAATAAATCAAAAGATCTAATGGCAGACGTAGCAAAAACTTAAAAAAAAAAAAAAAAAGGTCTTCAAGATGTGCATGGGCTGGGGATGTGGCTCAAGTGGTAGTGCACTCGCTGGGCATGCGTGAGGCACTGGGTTCAATCCTCAACACCACATAAAGATAAAATAAAGATATTGTGTCCACCTAAAAACTAAAAAATAAATATTAAAAAAAAAAAAAAAAGCTGTGCAAAGAACTAAAGGAAGCCAGATGTGGTGGCACACGCCTGTAATCCCAGCAGTTCTGGAGGCTTGAGACAGGAGAATGGTGAGTTCAAAGCCAGCCTCAGCAAAAACAAGGCACTAAGCAACTTAATGATACCTTGTATCTAAATAAAATACAAAACAGGACTGGGGATGTGGCTTAATAATCAAGTGCCTCTGAGTTCAATCCCCAGTACCCACCACCCCCTCAAAAAAACAAAAAACAAAACAAGAACTAAAGGAAGAAATGGACCAAGTCCAGAAAACAACAGATGAGCAAATGGAAATGTCAATAAAAAAAGGAAAGCAACAGGAAATTCTGGAATTGAAAATCACAACAACTAAAATGCAAAATTCACTAGATGGATTCAAAAGTAGATTTCAGTAGGCAGAAGAAAAAGTCATTAACTTTAAGGTAGGACAATGGAAATTATCAAGTCTGAGGAACAGAAAGAAAAAAGATTGAAGAAAATTATAGAGAAACCGTGGGACTTCATCAAGCAGACCATATACAAGAATATTTGGTAAAATAATGGCTGAAAATTGCCCAAATTTAATGAAAGACATGAATATAAACATCCAAGAAGTACAATGAACACCAAGAATGATGAAATCAGAGACACCCACAATGAAACACATTATAATCAACCCTTCAAAAACAAAGAATCTTAAAAGCAACAAAACAGAAGCAATTTATCACATAGGGGATCTTCAATAAGATTATCAGATTTCTCATCACAAAATCTGGACATCAGAAGACAGTGAACCAACATATTCAAAGTGCTAAAAGAAAAAAAAAACTGACAACCAAGAATCATATATTTGACAAAATTATCTTTCAAAAGTGAGTGAGAAATGAAGACATTCTCAGAGAAACCAAAGCAGAGGCAGTTCATTACCACCAGACTTTGTTTTCAAAAAATACTTAAGAGTAGTCCTGCAAGGTAAAAGGAAAAGAACAGTAGGCAGAAACTCAAAAGTCATATGAGTAAATAAAGATCTCACTAAAAGTAATGATATGGGTAATTACAAAAGCTACTGTTGTTATAAATGGGATGTAACTCTATTGTTTGTTTTCTATATGATGTAGGAGACTAATACACTAACCAGAATATATACAAAAGGAAAATGAGAAGAAATGTAAACATTTCACTATTAAAAAACTGAACATGAAATAACAGTAATGATGGAAATAAAGGACAAAAAAGTTATAAGGTGCATAAAAAACAAATGGAAAAAAATGACCCAAGTGGTAAGTCTTTCCTTTTCAGTACTTTAATGTAAATGGATTAAGCTCTCCACTCAAAAGACAGAGATTGGCAGAATGGATTTTTTAAAATGATCCAACTATAAACTACCTACAAGAGATTCATTTTAGATTCAAAGACACAGACTGAAAGTAAAAGGACAGGAAAATCAATATAAATAAGTAACCAAAAGAAAGTAAGTGTAGCTATACTAACATCAGACAAAACCAACTTAGAGTCAAAAGAGGTTACAAGAAACAAAGAAGGGTATTATATATTACAAAAAGGTTTGATACAGCCAGACATATAACATGCCTATAATCCCAGCTACTCAAGAGCCTCAGATAGAGCACCACAAATTCTCCACCAGCCTGGGCAACTTAGTGAGATCGTACTAAAAATTAAATTTAAAAAGAACTGAGGATGCAGCTCTGTAATAAAGCATCTGTCTAGCATGCATGAAGCCCTGAGTTCAATCTCCAATATTGTCACACACACAAACACACACACACACACAAAAAAAAAAACCTTTGATAAAGAACACATAACAATTTTAACATTTATGCATCTACTGACCATCAAAATATGATGCACAAAGAACTGAAGGGAGAAATTGACATTGTTACAATAATAGTTGGAAGCCTTTAATATCTCCTCAATAGAGAAACCAAACAGAGGACAACTACGAAAAATACGGAACTTAATAAACCAGCTAATTCTCACTCACATAAAGGATATTTCCCAGGAGATACCATATATTAGGCCACAAACTAAGACTTTGCAGATTTAAGATAAACATGATAAAGTATCTTTTCTCTGACTACAATGGGATAATGTGAGAAATCAGTAACAGAAAATTGTTGTAACATTGTTATAAAATTTACAAAGTAGAAATGAACACACTCTCAATCAACAGAAATTACAAGAGAACTTAGAAAAATTTTAAAGACGAATGAAAATGAAAACACAACATATCAAAATTTATGGGACACAAAAGCAGCAGTGCTCAGGGCTAATTAATATTTATAAATATATTATGATCATACCTATAGGTGGAAAAAAAGGAGTGCAGGACCTGGGGATGTCATTTACTGACAGAGCACTTGCCTAGCAAGCACAAGATTCTAGGTTCAATACCCAGTAAGGAAGGGGTGGAGCACAAACCATATTTGAGCGCATAATCATCATTACTGTGTAATCGTCATATCATTTTTTTCAGTCCAAAAACTGGTTTATAACCTTTCACTGTAAAATTCTGCCATGGCATAATTCTATTCTATTCTTCACATGGCTTAAAAAGTAAACAGCAGCAAAGTATTCACCAGAGGCATATGGATACACATTTGTCCTCTCAAACACTGTGAGCCAGGAGCCTAGCACTCTCAGTACATGAGTCAATATATTTCTGAAAGCCAACATGTGTGTTTTGTTTAAAGTATTGCAGCACTATTAGTAAACACCTTACAGAAGGGACACTGAGGTGGGCATGTCAGATGATGAAAACAATGAGAGCAGGCACAGACTAAAATTTGAAGGTCCATACTTTGTAACACAATAGTAAATTAAGTGTAATATTTCAACTATAATACACAAATCAGTAATTAATGTGTTCATTTTTTTCAGACAGGAAAAATGCTAAAGTATCACAAAGAAAAGATGTGTGTCAGTTTGAACTATTCAGTTTTAAGCTATACTCATGAATATTCCATGCATCCTGATCTTACACCAGTTTAATAATAAATGATTTTTAATACTGGCACATTAAAAAAAAAAGTTTCACATAATGGTCACACCCTACTTTTTTGCAAAAATATTTGGCATGAAATCTGTAACAATAATGTAGTGAAACCCGGTAAACCAAAATGTGTAGTTTTCTTTGAGTGATTTGGATGATGGAGTTACAGGCAACATCTGTTCTTTGATTCTTTCTTGCACTGGGTATATGCAGCTCAAGAAAAAAAGTTACACACACATTAAAAATCTGATCCCTCCATCACCTAGAAGCAGGATCTAATACAAAGGTAAAGCTCTAAAAATAGCTGCTAAATGAAGAAATTTCTACAGCATATTTAGTTTAGCAACTATATTTATACATATTTCTTTCTTTGCTTCTTGTAACCACTTTTGGGTGGGTAATTATGATTACCCCTAGAATACGAGGCTCAGGGTTCAGAGATAACTAAGAAGGGGCCAGGTTGGAACTTAGAACCTTTTCAAATTCCTGTTTTCTTATTATACTACCAAGACCAAACACTACAATGGACTCCTACTCATATTCCCAACTAAGAGCATAGATTCACTTACAAACTATTTGAAAGGAATCGAATAAAGAATATAATTTTCTTAAAGTTTCATTAATCCTTTCAGATAACGAAAAACTAGCCTGGCATGGCGGCACACACTTGTAATCCCAGCAACTCAGAAGGCTGAGGCAGGAGGATCACAAGTTCAAAGCCATCCTCAGCAATTTAGTGACGCCTTAAGCAATTTAGTGAGATCCTGTCTCAAAAAATAAAAATGGGAAGGGGATGTAGCTCAATGATTAAACACCAGTGCCAAAAAAAAGAAAAACAATATCTAAGTACCCAAATACCAAATTAAAACAGTAGGAAATAACAGCATCATTATGTGTTAGACACTGTTCTAAATACAAATATTTATAATTCTCACCTCAATTCTAATTACTATCTATTTAAACAGATGACTATAGTGAAACAACAGAGATTAAATAACGTGTTTAAAATCACAGCTGGTAAACTGCAAAGCCATGTTTCAAAACCAGACAGATTGAAAAGGTAAAATCAAGGAGCAAGGTAACATGGAAGTACTGTTTTATGAGTAATACCAAAGGTAGATAGTAGCAAAAGTAACTGGAATTATTTCAATATCTTAATACCCAAAGTATATAAGACACCAGTCACAGTACCATGGTAAATATGTTGGAAATATTTAATAAATAAATATGATAAAGTGGTTGTAAACCCATATTGTTAAAATTGTTTTATCACAAATATTTGGCTTTCAACTACCAGAACTTTGAAGCATAGTTTTGTAATAAGTGTTTCTAACTTTCAAAAAATTTAAAGCATTGATTTGGTTTGTTAAGGTTTTTAGTTTTTGTTTTGTTTTGTTTTGTAAAGACACATACCAAAACAAATATACCACCACCCAAAATGCAAAAGGCCTTTTTAAGGAAACTCTCCTCCTCTAAGCAGCACTTCTAGTTTCAAATCATATAGGGAACTTTTAAAATACCAAAACATAGCACCCACTTCAGACCAATTAAATCAGAATATCTGAAGATGCGTATTGTTGTTAAAAGCTTCCTGAGTGATTCTAATGTGTAATCATAGTGGAGAACCATTGTTGTAAGAAAATCTAAACCCTTCATGTTGTTATTTCTTCACACAGTTTTTGTCCATAATTGTCTGAAAAAGTATTCATTTTATTCAGCCAACCTGCAAACAATCAAAAAGTAAGACAAAAAGGACCCTTCACACTTTTAAAAGGGGGATGAGTTATAAATACACCTAACCCAATATATTAGGCAAAAATCAAGGCAAAAGAAATTCCATTAATAATGTTTTAAAGGCTGGGAATGTAGCTTAGTGATAAAGCCCTTGCATAACATGCAAGAAGCCCTGAGTTCAATCCCCAGTACCACAAAAAGTAAATGTTTTGGATAACAGGAAAAGTTCAATTACCATGTCAAATATGCCAATGATCAAACTATTTCTATTTTTTAAACCCCAGGTTTTACAGTATGTAAAATGGCAATATGCTTTCCAAATGTTCAAGCCCAATAATTCCAAGAGTCACACCAAAACAACTTTTGACTTTAAACCTGAAATCCCCAAGTGTGTCATTTTTTTGAAAAGAGAAAGACTACTTAACTACAAACTTAAGGCTGTATATCTGTCAGCAAAACAAATATTTTCATGATTTCATGCAAGATATGCCTGACAAGTCAAGATCATCGGAAGAATTATGAGACTGAAGCTTATGCCTATATTTTTACATTTGGCTACTTAGCAGTTTTGCAAGAAAACTATGCTTCAAAAGCAAGTATTAAAATATGCAGCTGTGTTATTCAAAAACACTACTATAAGCCGGGCACGCAGTGGCAAACACCTATAATCCCAGCAGCTCACCTGTAATCTCAGCAGCTCAGGAGGCTGAGGCAGGAGTATCATGAGTTCAAAGATAGCCTCAGCAAAAGTGAGGGGCTAAGCAACTCAGTGAGACAGTGAGACCTTGTCTCTAAATAAAATACAAAACAGAGCTGGGGATACGGCTCAGTGGTCAAGTGCCCAAGTTCAATCCATCTATCTCACCACCCCAAAAATAAACACTGCTACAGGTCCACATTCTACATTCAGAACCCTTAAGAAATGTGCTTCACAATTTTTCAGATTTGGAAAAGATAATACAGTGTTTATACCCTGACATGCCCTGAAGGATCAACAAAGCACCAGAAACCAAATAAATTAATATTCCTTAAAAAAAAGAATGATGCTTTTCTAAGTGAGATAAGTAAAAATTACTGAGAAGCCCCTGACAGGAAAGTTATCAACTTACTTTGCTGCAACCATCTGAAATGCGTTTTTTTACAGAGATGAGCCTATATGCAAGATTTCTCTTTGATGTTCAAGATACTGCAAATGGACTGTGATGAAAACATTCTTTTAATACCACTAATTCTAAAGAAACAACTCAAATTATGTTATACTCATGAAAAAACTCCAAGTGGTATCCAATAATTTCCACAATAATTAGAATAGCATAAGTGTTTGCCTTAATTTCCATAAAGATGTTTTAGACAAGATCAAACAAATACATCATATATGTGCAAGCTGATGTACCTAAGACAAGTCGGAAACAGTCATATGTAAAGAAGGAACAAATATACACCCATAGCTCATCTGACTTTCCATCTAGCAGTAGAGAAAAACAGGGTGCTTTGAAGCTAAAGCAGACTAATATTCTTATCCAGGCTCCACCACAAAGGAAAGTTATTTACACCCTCCAACTTCCAAATTCTTCATCTAGAAAGTAGAAACAATAGTACTTACCTCTCTACATGTTTAAAAGAATTATATAAAGTAACATTTGATGTCCATGACTTACAAGTCATCAATATTAATTCCCTCCACCTATACTACTATCATCACTTCTTCAAAGACCACTTATAAGCTAAAAGGGCTGAAGTATGACTTGCCTATGATACCTTATTAGGTAATTTTGAAATGCTAATTTTAATGCAAAACCTACCATAAAAATTACTTCCAAATTTCAAAAATCCAGTTAGATTGAAGGGATGTCTAACTGAATCAGGGCAACTTCTCAAAACACATTCTAAATAAACTTTCTACCCACTCTCCTGATACTTTTTTAAAAGTATTCTACACAACCAACTGCACACAAAAAATGCATAAGTGAAAATGAACTACTATACTAAAAAGTAGACTCTTTTAACTCCTAATACTAGAAGAATGGCCTAGGTTTTCAGACAAGAGAAACCATTACAGTATTTAGACTTCATAACACAACCACTGTCCAAGAACCCACACAACTTAAATGCACTTTGAGAAAAGAAGAAATGACAGTCCAAAATCCAAATTTCATAAACTAGCTACTGAATAAGGACATTAGTAAGTCTGATAACTTTGGGCAGATTTTTGCATTTAATGGACATTTACACTTATTGTCAAATGTACAAAGAGATGGAAACCTTTGTTGCTCTTTATCCTAAATTCACTTGTAGTTCCATTATGTAACTCAAGAATTTTACAGGGTATTGAATTCAGTCTTAAAGCATAAAAAGTTCTGAGCTGACTCAATGCTTCACTGTAAATAATTTTCCCAAAGTACTGTACATAACCTGGACAACCTAGGTCTCCACCACACCCAACTTAAGATATTCAGGCAACTTAGCATAGCTCTTGTTTAAAAGACAGCTTCCCCTAAATGATGTTAATACTCAAAAGCTACTGGTTACTGTTAATACTACCAATACATTAGACCTTTGCAGTTCCATCAGCTTTAAGAATACCACCTGTCCTATGTCCTAGCAGAGTGCAACAAATGGAATCCAAACATTACCCCAAAATAAAATGCTTTGAAATCTGTATTATTCTGTGTTTTAATATGTTGTCTGATGTGAAAAGATTTAGAAAAAAAAAAGCAAATTACCAATTACCTCATAACTCTCTACAAGATGAATTAAATGAGACTTGATCCTTCATACTTGCACTTTTTCCTTCATAAACAGGAAACTCCAACCGAAAGGAAATAGAGAAAAGCCTATTTTTGCTAAGAAGAATAACGGCATTGCTTCCAACCCCCACAGTGTGAGTGAACAAAATGAAAAAGGCAATGGGAGGAAGTGACGGGGGCGGGAGGCTGGTGAGCTCACTTGGGAGTCCTAAACATGCTACCCAGCTCATAGGGTGCCCCAAACATCTGTAACAGCTGGAACACGGGCACGGGGCTGTAAGAATAACAGGACGGGGGATAGGGGGCGAGGCGAGTCTCAGAGTTGTGCATGCACCTTTGGTTTCCTGCTTTGCCAACTCTTCTCTTATCTCCCAATTCCCATCCTCCCCAGACCATCCCGCTCCCTCCATAAAGAGTATCCAATAAAAGGAGAGGCAGAGAAGACAAAGAGGCAGGAGGAGGCTTCAAAGAGCACCCAGAACAATGGAGAGAGGGTGAAAAAAGAAACTCCTGAGACCGACGATGAAGGGGGGGGGGGGGGGGTGAGGAGGCACCGGAGAAACGCCACGGAGCCCGGGCCCCGCGGGCGCCGGGCGTCTGGACGCGAGGCCCTGCCGCGCGGGCGGTGTCACCCGCGACGCGGCGGGCTGGGCTAGAATGGGGCCGGCCGGGCGGCGAGCGCTGAGGGCCCCGGGGGCTGCCGGGGCCTGCGCAGGTTCGCCCGCAAGACTCACCGGCATTCTGGTCTCGGGGCCAGAGGTAGTATGTGGCTGGGATCACGATGAGCCCAACGAAGGAGGTGAGGAAGTAGAAGAAGGTGTTCCCACTGTCATCGTACTGGAACTGCTGCCCCGCCATGGCTCCCCCTCCTCCTCCTCCTCCTCGCTCTTCTCACCGCCGGCGCCACGACCCCGCTCTGCGCCCTGGCTCCCAGCGCCCCGGCCCGGTGTGGCGTAGCTCGGACGCCGCCGTCGCCGCCGCCTCCTCCTCCTCCTTTCCTCCCCGCCCCCACGCTACTCTCACGGACACGCCGCCGCTGCCGTAGCTAGCTCTCGCGAGATGTTCCTGCCCGCTCGGTTTTTCCCTCCCCCTCCAGTTCCCAGCACGCTCGCGGAGGGAGACGTGGCGCGCGCAGCGGAGAAATCCTGCGAGGCCCCGCCCCTCTCCCGCCCCCCAAGTCACAGCCCCGCCTCCAACCTCCTGCTGGCCCTGCCCTAGGCCCCGCCCCTAGGACGGAGTCTCTTCACTTCCTTCCTCCCCTTGGTTTCCCGGGGCCCCACACGGGATTCCGAGAGTGTACCTGTGGGGTCCCAAGGAAGTCTTCTCTGGCCGGGCAGAACACAGGTGGCTCTCCGAGGTGCTCTCCCGGCTATCTGGAGCAATCTTGCCTCCTCTCTCTCCTATCCTTGCTCTTGGTTTTTAATTGCCCTGGTAATGTTTTCTTAGGTTCTTATCCACTCCTCCAGCTCCCACATTTTGGAAACAAGTATCATTCGGAACAGGCGAGGTGGAGGTTGTTGTAGTTAGGTTTGCAAAGTAATGTTTGTTCCCTAAGACTGAGGTCTGGTCTGCGCCCATTTTCCTCAGTCCTACACAGAGAGTGTCCTATCTGGCCAAAGCTGCTAATATTTACAGCCACCAGTTCACTAGCGCTTTCTACGACCCAAGCAGTAGGCTAAGACCTTTATTCTTTGTATCATTTAGGCGTCGGTGAACCTTATGGACTAAAGCAAAACATGCCCGCTCTACAGATGAAGAAATTGGGGCTCAAAGAGTTTGCCCAAGGTCAACCTGGTGATTCAACCCCAGAGCTCTCTGACGCCACAAAGCCAGTGCTTCTGAGCATCACATCGCATTTCCCTGAGAGCGTCTAGAACGCTCCTCTACAGAAGGTGGGCAGGAATCTGCGCCTAGAAGGACGTCTGAGCCTGCAGTAACTCTCTAGAGCTTCTCTTCTTCCCTGTAGTGGGATCCCCAAGAGGCCGGTGTCAGCCGAGTTGGCGCAGGACTCACGACCCCGCAGTCCAGCGGCAGCCTTGGCTGCGTCGGTCCCAGCACCTTCATCGCCCCGGTGTGTCAAAAGGGTAGCCCACCCGACCCACCTCAAACGGTGGCTGTGCAGGTTAAAGGAAAGGCAAGGTGGTATATTTTAAAAGAACCAAATATTGCACTACATTTTGAAGGCTCATTTTTAGACTTTATAGTCAGTTAATTAAACGCCTTTTCAATATGCCTTCCATTGTTAGAGGAGAACTCTGGTTGTACATCCTCTTTTATTTCATGTCCTCAGAACTAATATTTATCATAATTAGTTATGCTTTCCTTCAGAACAGATATATTAACATGTATTCTCTCTTTCCTTTCAAATTTCCCACCTACCTGCTTTGAAAGGAAAGTTTTGAAAATTATTTTCTCTGCATTTCCCCCTCACTTTTTCCTGAATAAAGATTCCAAAGACTATTGGAGGGGAAAAAAATAAAACAGAAGTGAAAGGGAAGATTGTACTATGAAGTCCACACAGCATCATGATCACCCACACGTGACATGCCCAGAAAGAACAATTTGTCCTGCTTGCAGAAACAAATTAGTCACAAACCTGGGTCAACTGAAGTCGTTAGGACCCTGAAGTTCCTTTTGTTTATGTTGAATCTGTTAAATCTTCCCAGGTTTTAATAATGTTGAAGTGATTATTTTTTATTACTCCAATTATGTTTTACTCAGCATTTGTGTAAAGATAATACATCAGTTTTATAACCTTGTGGCAATATAAATTATTAATGATAAATACTCCCCTTCTGACTTCCTGCAGGAGTAATCTTTTCACTGCAGCTCTGGGATCATGCATAAATTGGCTTGAACCAACTTAACCATGAAATAACAATTTGAACAAATTACACTAACTTCCTAAATTCCCAGACCAATCTAAAATATAAATTTTTTAACCAAAGCACATTAAAAATTTGAAAATGTGTCCTCTATTTTTAAAACCATAAATATATTTTATTCTAGAACTTATCAATATTGAACGGACTACCCAAATAGTATCCAAAGCAAATCTAAATCATACCTTTAATTAATTTCATCACAATTTCTGATTCATAGTTATTTTAACCTACACAACTATATCTTTTAAGAGATCATTTTAGTGAAACATTTTAACAATAATAAATGAAGATGGAAGAAGCAAAGCTACAAACACATTTTGTCCTTAGTCTAATTGCTCACATTAAAAAGTATTTTAGGGGGCTTGGGTTGTGGCTCAGTGGTAGAGCTCTTGCCTATCATGTGTGAAGCACTGGGTTCGAATATCAGCACCTCATATAAATAAATAAAATAAAGGACCATTGACAACTAAAAATATCTTAAAAATAAAATAAAAAGAATTTTAGTATTATCTATTAATGTGTCTGTATGTGAATATTTTAATTTTATTTTTGTTGCTAGGTACATCATTTCCTCTCAGGTGTAGAAATCCTATTTGTATTTTCCTTTTAATAATTCACTTTTTTCTTAGAACAAATCATGCCTTCATTTTAAGTCATTCTTGTATACTGTTGGTGTTGACTTACATTCCTACAGACCAAAGTACATTTATATAGCTATAAGTGTCATTATTCAGTTTTCTACTTAATGGAGTTAGGATCAAAGAGACTGGAAGGAACCAAATTACTAAGTAAGTACATGTAATTATTTCCAGTCTTCTTCCTGTTTCCCCCTCATACACACAGTATAATAGTCTTCCCTTAATTTGCAGAGGATATGTTCTGAGAACCCAAGTGGATGCCTGAAACCACAGTTAGTACCAAACCCTACATCCATTATGTTTTTTCTATAAACATATACATAAATACAATGTCTTTTCCATGTTAACTAAGTGCTTACATACTGTGGCTATGAATTTTGCAGTTCAAGATATGACAGCAAAACTAGCATGAATTCCTTTTCTTTCTCCACAATTCCACTAATAGAAGACTTGCTCTTACCAACCTCAGTATACAATTTTTTCTTTCCATATTATGTAGAGAACTTTCACCTTTTCCTTTTAAAGAAAACCTTTATAACTCTTCTTTGGCATATGAAATTTGACAGCATCACTACTTTGGCATTTGGGAGCTGTTATAAGTAAAATAAGGGTTACTTGATCACAGGTACTATTATACCTAGACAACCGATCTAATAACAGAAATGACTACTAAGTAACTAAAAGGTATGTAGTGTATATAGCATGGATACACAGGACAAAGGGATAATTCACATTCTGGAAGGACACAGCAGGAGGACATGAAATTTCATCAAACTTACTCAGAACATCACATAAGTTAATGCTTATAAATCGTTTATTTCTGAAATTTTCCATTTAATATTTTCTGTGATAGACCCCTGGTAATTGAAATCTTGCAAAGCAAAACCATTGATAAGGAGGGATTAAACTTCTTACTATCCTGTTTCAGAGACAGAATTTTCTTCCGTTAAGAGGTTAAATTTATTCTAAAACAAATTAATTATTTTTATTTGTCCTTATCAATGGAAAGTTCTATAATGATAATACTAATAACAACAAAGTAATTTTTAAAAACCTTCCAGTTGAAATTCTAAATCATTAGCTACATGTTGGAAATTTGACAAAGTAATAGCATGAAATCATTGCAAATTTTTCATTCCCTAACTCTCTGAAGCTCCAATGACACAATGAAACCACAATCTAATTTTTAGAGAAAATGTAAAAGAGGTGTAAGTTGGAAAGATAAGACTAGTTTATACTCAACTCTAAAACATGAAACAAACTTTGGTGGGAAGGGTACTGAGGATTAAACTTGGGGATGCATTACCACTGAGCTACATACACAACACTTTTTTTTATTTTGACACAGGGTCTCTCTAAGTTTATTAGGGTCTCACTAAATTGTTGAGGCTGGCCTCCAACTTGAGATCCTCTTACCTCAGCCTCTGGGGTCACTGGGATTACAGGTGTGTACCATCATAGCCACAGCACAAAACAATTTTAAAAGGAATCAGGGGCTGTGATTTTCCTTTAGTATTGTAAGAAAGTTTGTATTCTGACCTCTTTGTTTTCATGGAAATATTGAACTTGTTAATATTGTTCTTTTCCTATCCCTATTTTGTGACTACAAAGCTGAGAATTAATTGTACTAAAGTCAGTGGTCAATGATGCATTGATAAACTCAGGTCATTCCTTGTGAATTACTTTTATACTTTAACAACTTCTGTGGTTTGAATTTGTGCCCTTCAAGATTCAAGTGCTAAAATTTAATTGCCAAATGTCATAGTATTGAGGCCTTTAAGAGGTACTTAGCCCAGGTGGGAGCCTCCCTCATGAATGGAATCAAGGCCCTTATAAAAGAGGCTTCATGTAGTATTCCATGTTTGGCTCTGTCCTGTGAAGACACAGGGTTCCTCCCTCCAGAAGATGCAGCAGCAAGGTACCATCTTGAATGTGAAGACTGTGTCCCTCACCAGACACCCAACCTTGATCTTGGACTTCCTGGCCTCCATCCAGAACTGTGAGAAATGAGTTTCTATTCTTCATAAATTACTGAGTCTCAGGCATTTTGGTACTGCATCACAAGCAGACTAAGACACTAACATATACAAATAGTTTACTGAAAAAACAATGATGCACATTGTACCTTAAGCCATAAACTAGCCCTTAATAAAATTCCCCACCCAGATAGAAATGTGACTTGGTAGAATAGACATAAATAAATGGAAGAGTTCACCCAGATCATTTCAAATGTATATATTTGAATACAAAGAAAAGAATTCTTGCCCAGTCTGGAGGCACAAATCTGTAATCCCAGCAACTGAGGGTTGTTGGAGGGTCACCAGTTTGAGGCCATCCTCAACAACTTAGGGAGACCCTCCCAAAATAAGAAATAAAAAAGGGCTGGGAATATAGCTCAGTGGTAAAGTACCCCTGGGTTCAATCCCTAGTACCAAAAAAAAAAGGAAAAAAAAATCTAAGATTAAAACTTAAATTCAGAAAAACATCAATCATCTTATTGAAAAATAAACATTTGTCATTTGTAGTCTTGCAGCTTATAAAATTTGGGGACTCTCATAAAAAAAAAAGTGTGATTATGCTGGGTGCAACGGCACACACCTGTAATCCCAGTGCTTCAGGAGGCTGAGGCAGGAGGATTTCGAGTTCAAAGCCAGCCTCAGCAATATATGGAGGCACTAAGCAACTCAGTGAGATCCTATCCCTAAATAAATATGGGGATGTGGTTCAGTGGTTGAGTGCCCCTGAGTTCAATCCCTGGTATCCCCCAAAAACATGATTATAAAATTAGGTATAAAAGTTAATATTTATATTACAACTAGTATAGGTTGTGCTCTATAAACTGAAGACTTCTGGTAACTTCTGTTTGTATGATTTTCATCAACAATGGTTTGTATGCAGGGTCTAGTGCATGCTGGGAAAATAAGTGCTCTATTACTAAACTACACCTCCAGCCCAGATAAAATTTTTAATACCATTTATTATTGTATACACTGCATATTGAGTGCATTCTTTCTAAGATTTCCCTTTTAGACAAAGCTTAACCAAGGGAAGCAAATATTCTGCTTACATTTTTTTAATCTGATAAATAGAAGAAATTTCCAGAGTCATTTCTGAGTGCATTCATTTAAAACAATGTTTCTCCTCAACTACTTACTTATTTCAAGGGATATATTCATGCTTTGAATCAAGGTGTATCACCCTTTTATATTACAAGGCTAGGTGAGTTTGCCTTTTGGGTTGAAGGTGTGTTCCTGGAAGTGATAAAAATTATGCATGGAAGTAATTGTCAATCACATAATTATATCCCCCTAAATCCAGAGGAGTGAGTAGCTAAGGCCACTACAAAGTTCTCAGCTGTCATGGCCAACGTTAGATTAATACAAACTTTGAGCACTCACCCTAGAACTGTTTGTTAACCAGCCAAGAAGTTTCAGCATCAGCGATAATTTCCAGTCCGCCAAAAGCACATTGATATGGGCCATGCCTGCCAACACTAACTAATCGGATAAGGGGAAGGAAACTTTGACCTACAGATTGAATAGATTCAGCCCTCGTTTTAATTTCTGATTTACTGGCCAAGTTGGCAAGAGACTATAGTGTTAAATAAATGAATAAACTTGCCCAGTAACCAGACCAGGAAGCCAGACCACAAGCTCTGTAACAATTGGCATTGACCTGGTCAACAACTCTCAGTTTTCTAATTTTTTGCCCCACTTCCAAATCGGGATCAACCAGCCAAATATGCTCCCTAAACCAATTACATAAGATTGGTTTTAGCCACTTTTAGTTAGCTTCCCTCCAGCTTTGCCATGCCAACAACCTACATTCAGAGAACACCTAAAGCCTTCCCTTTTTTCTTTCAAACTTTCATACTTTCCTGCCTGGCTTTGAGTCTCTGCCAAACATAAGAGATGGCTAAACCCCTTGCTATAGCAAGCTCTGAATAAATAGCATCTGCTTGTTCCTATTTGGTTGATTGTCATTTACTTCTTTGATAGACAAATGATAAATAAGTTACTCTTAACAGTTGTTAAGTATAGTATTACACACATATTTATAATCTAGCATAGACATGTAAGTGGTTTGCCAAGTGTCTGCATCTCCTCTCACCAAACCCAGACACTCCAGGGGACAAAAACAGACAACACCCAACCTGAGACTGTACCACAGAAATAAAAAGATTTTTTAGAATCTTAAAAAAAAAAAAAAAAAGTTCTTCTTTATCAAGGATTGCTGATTTGACCCTTATGACTAACCCTTCTGTATGTCTATAATGGCATTCCCTGTTCTCATGGATGGGAAACCACTACCAAACCTACTACCCTATCCAGCTATACTTTTCAAATGCTTTTTGACCATGATTCATAATAAGAAGTATATTTTACATTGTGTCTCAGCATACTACTGAAAAAAATGGTATAGAAGAATATTTAACCGTCATCATGTCTGACACAGAGTGATTTTTCTTTTATTCTATGTATTTATTTTAAAGATAAACAAATTATATTTATAAATATATAAAATTATTTGTAAAAATAATTACAGCCTGGAAGCCTTCTGAAAGTGCATACAGCTACACACTATCATTAAATACAGATAAGTTCATCTTAGTGTGTTCTTGAACATTCTAGGTATTATCACGTGATGAGCTTCTCATTTAAAAAATTCTCTGACACAGTTCTCAAACTGGTTGCATGAAAATCACCTGTGTAGCTTGTAAAAACATGGATTGCTGCCCCGCCCCACCCACCACACGCCAAGACAGAATCTGCATTTCTAACAGGTTTTCCAGCTGCTGCTGCTGCTGCCAGTCTGAGAACCACACCACTTAATGAGTAATTTTCATAAATCAAACGATCCTTTTGCACAGTCAATAATCACTTCCAAACTTGCGTGTTTGTCACATGTCAAGTTCACTGAAGCATAATACTTTGTCTGATTGAATGTGTACAAATGTAATTTGGTATGTCCAGGAGGTCAAAAGTAAGGACTCTGGGCAGGCAGCTTGATAGCTGGGTCTTTCCTCCGCCCACTCTCTGGTATTCCTCTGCAGAGTTATTTAACCATTCATCCATTTCCTTAAATACCGAGGCCATGTGCCAAGAGCCATGCTAGGCTCCAGACTCCAGCCAGCCTGAGCATTTGATAACAAAACATCTCCTTTCCAAAAGCTACACCACAGTGCTGAGACCATTTCTCTGTTCCTTTGCAAACCATTTAGTTCCCTATGGGTAAAGATTAGGTGCCCTTCCAGAAACAGGAAGATAACAGAAGCAGGCAACTGCTGCAAGTTTTTAGAGCTACTAATCCTCTGGTTTCTGAAAGCAATATTTCCCAAACTTCCCCAAGAGAAGTAGAGCACCTGGGTGTTTGTTAAAATGACAACTCCCAAACCCTTGGTGATTCTGAGGCAGTGAGTAAAGGATAAAGCCCAGGAGTTGTATTTTCAGCAAGTATATCCTAGGTAAGTCTTAAAATGAAAAGTATGGGAAACACTGCTTAAACTATCTTAGAAGAATACAGCCTAGTTCCCAAAATTGTATTAAACAAAATTAGAAAGCTTTCAGTGGTCCTTAAACCTCTCTATAACTCTCTGTAAACTCTCTGTAAACCTCATGTAAAAATCACTTGGAGAACTTTTTCTTTCTTTCTTTCTTTCTTTCTTTCTTTCTTTCGAGGGGGGTAGGGGGCGTGTTTTGTCTTTATGATTTCATTTGGAGAACTTACAAATTTTGCAATGCCTTGGGTACCCCCATAGCAATTATATCAGAATCTCCCTCAGTGGATTTCAACTAACAGCCAATTTTTAGAATCAGCACAGTCCTTTATATAGGTTAAATCCTTCTTCATGTTGAAGCATCTTTCACAGTCTCTTCCCATTGTAGATGTCTCCCATCACCATGACAACCTATATCCTGCTCTAGTGCTAAAATAAGTGTTGAAAGACAGAGGAGGTCTCATCAAGATGATCTTGAGGGTCCCCCCCACCTCAACCCCAGGGATTGAACCCAGGAGCACTCTACCACTGACCTACATCCCCAGTCCTTTTTTATTTTTATTTTTTATTTTTGAAAGGCAGTCTTGTTAAATGTCCCAGGCTGGCCTTGGTAATTTTCCTGCCTCAGAACCCCCAACCCAAGGAGCTGGGATTATGGATATGTACCACCATACCCAGCTTGAGAGCTCTTAATCTACTCAGACCTAACAACTTTCAAAATCTCTGTAAAATATCAGGACCTATCCCCAAAGTTTGTTGGCTTCAGGGATTCTGTTCAAAGCTATAAGCCAGTGCCTATTAAATTTTAATATGTGTATAAAACCCCTGGGGAGCTTATTAAAGGGAAAGTTCTGACTCGGATATAGGATGAGATCAGTGATTTTTGCATTTCTAACAAGCTCCAGGTGATGTTCATGCTGCTGGACCAGGAAGTACGCTGGAGTGGCAAGCTGTGGTTACTCTCTCAAATCCAGTGTCAACAGAAAAAAGCAGCAAGTGTATATTGCTATGGAAAATATGCTGAGATTAAAGGGAATAGTGACTGTCATGTAGGCAAGATGCTCTAAATCTTATTGAACAGCATAAAAGATAGTATTTGAAAAAAAAACAAAAGTTGAAAGAACTATAGACCAAACTGATGAGATAGATTTGAGATAGTCAAAGTTAAAGAGTATGTCCAACAATACTGAAAGATATGTCTAGAAGAATAGAAGGAGCAAAACAGTGTAGCACAGGCTTCCAAATCACAATAAAACTCAAAACTTGGCTTTCATGGAAGATACTGGGAAATGAAATTGATCAAATTATGTTATGTGCATTTCTGAATATATCACAATGAATTCACTAGTATGTATGATCATAATGTACCAATAAAAACTTGTTTTAAAGAACTTGGCTCTCCTACTTACTACTTAAATGATCTAAGGCAAACGACTCAATTTCATCTGTAAAATGTGAAAACCTTTTTCTACTTTATAAAGTTTTGTATCTTTTAAAAAAATTTTAATGTATCTTTATTTTATTCATTTATGAATACGTGGTGCTGAGGATTGAACCCAGTGCCTCACCCCTGTGAGGCAAGCACTCTGCCACTGAGCCACAACTGTAGCCCAGAGTTTTGTATCTTGAAAAACAAATCAACATATAACCTGGTACAAGGCCAGGTCATGGTAACAGTAAGTGATAAAGGGTTGCTGCTATTACTACATAAATGGAGCCCAGGTAGCTAGGGTTTCACTAGATGTAGGTTCATTCATCCAGTCTTGGTAGCTTTCTATCCCCACTTAGCAGGCTCCAGAAATCCAACCTTATGCAGCAGTTGTATGACTAACCCAGAGAGCTCACTATGGGTCCAGATTGGACTTTCTCATTGCTCTCTGTGATAGCTAATTAGGTTATAACGTACAAATGCAGACTACAATAGGACTCAAAAATAGGTCATTGCCTTTTACCTCTCCGCTGCTGGTGCCACTCCCTAAATGCTGGCGCCTTTGCATCTTGATTGATTAAATCCATGACCTTGCTCTTACAAAAACAATATACTTGAGTATTACCTATCTTGTTTGTCTAGATGATCATAATGGTTAATTTAAATTGTCAACTTGTTTGGATTAATAGATGTTGAAGATTAAGCTATTTCTGGGTGTGTCAATGAGGGTAAGTCTAGGAATGATTCACATGAGGGATAGCGAACTGGAATGGAGACTGGCTCTAAATGTGGACAGCACATTTAGAATAAAAGTTGGAAGAACAAGGAAGCAGCAGCAGATGCAAGCTTGATTCTTCTTGAAGAGGTTCTTGATTGCTGCTTTAATTGCCTAAGGACATCAGACTCTCACTTCTTTACTTTTCCAAAGTGGACTCTGCTAGTCATTCTCCAGGGAGTTTCTGGAAGCCTTGGGTCTCAGAATGGGGTAGCATCATTGTTCCCTCTTGTTCTGAGGCTTCAGCATCTTGGACAGCATGAGTACTGGTTTCTCCAGCTCTCTAACCTGCAGACAGCCATTGTGGACTATCCAGCTTCTGGTTGTGTAAGCCAATCTAGTAAATCCCCTTTTTATAGTCATACCTCTTGTTGATTCTATTCCTCTAGAGAACCATGACTAACACAATGATAGTAGGAAATCTCTAAAGTTGGAGTAGGGATAGACGGTCCAATAGAGAAGTCTACAGAAAGGTTTCTTGAGCATCATCAGGTGGCAGAACCTTCAGCTCACACACATAAGCAATTTTTCCCCAGTGCACACAAATGTCATGAGAGTTCTAGGGTCAACTTTTTCTCTCTCCAGAACGGCTCACCACCCACTGCTGATGCTAAATCTATATTGCTAATAACATAGACATTGCTGTCTATTGTACATACATCAGCTCAGCTCATTTCATCCTCAAACAGCCCTATGAAATAGGAGCTATAACTGCTCCCACTTTCCAAGTGAGGAAAAAGAAAACTTAGAAAAATGAAGAAATACGCCCATCATAATAAGCATCACACCGGTGATAGGCAGTAGGGGAAGATTTTGAATCCAGGCATTCTGACTCTGGTACAGAGATGTGCATCTTTGGGTCCATTACCATCTGCTGTCTGCACCAGATTCCTCTTAGTTACCAATGTGTTCTCCCAGAACCTGGCTTCCACCTACAATCCCAGTCAATCAGATTGTCTTAACTATTCTTGCCTCTGTAACTAAAAGACCTGGTCAGAACAATATTAGAAGAGGAAAAGTTTATTTATCATGGTTTCAGAGGTCTCAATCCCTAGACAGCTGTTAGAGTCTGCAAACAAGTCAAAATAACACCTGGCATTTTGCCAGGGGAATGTTAGAGTTCATAAACAAGTCTGGATGGTGCCTGGCAAAATGCCAGAGGGAGTGGTTTGAGAAGTAACAAAAACAAGCCATTAAGTGTGGAGATTCCTTATTGGTTGACTGATGTATCTAGTTTATGTTAATTAGATAAGCTGTGTGGAATGTATAAATACTGCTCCTGTCCTGCAATAAACGGCTCCTACTCCTGCTGTATCAAGTACACAAGTTATTCGTCACCCCCCTGATTATTCTGCTGCAGCCGGACTGAGGCAGACAGCAGGCTCCATTCCTCGGGGTTCAAGGTGAAACAGAACATCATGGCAGAAGAATGTGGCAGAGGGAAGCAGCTCACATGATAATCAGAAAGGAGAGAGAGGGAAAAGAGAGAGAGAGAGAGAGAGAGAGACAGAGAGAGAGAGAGAGAGAGAGAGACTCCACTCACCAGACATATATATATCTATCCCCCCAAATCACGCCTCCAATACCCCACCTCCTTCAGCCACACCCCACCTGCCTTTGGTTACCACTCAATTCATCCTATCAGGTGATTAATTTACCAATTGGGTTAAGGCTCTCATAACACAATCATTTCTCCTCTGAACCTTCTTGCATTGTCTCACCCATGAGCTTTTGGGTGGTACCTCACATCCAAACAATAACACAGATGTGTCTTTATATCTCTGAATTTCAACTGAGACAGGGTTCAAGTATTTTACCCAGAGGGTTCTCAGTCCGGATGAAGACCAGTGAATAATAACTACAAGGCAAAAAGGGACACCAGGCTCCACTCTCCAGAAGATCTGATTTCACCTCCAGTTTGGCAAAGTCACCCAGTTACAGGATTAAGATAATAATAAACAAGCCAGTTTGTAAAGGTCTTCAAAGCTCATATGACATTATCTGGACTATATAGGCAAATTCTATGATTATACCATTTGTAAAATGGGCAAGGTAAGGAAAATTAAAAGGAAAAAAACTTTGATTTCAGGTTCAGCCTACCAATGCCTGCAGAAAATGAGTTTCAGCACTAGAGATGAGAGCGGCCCAGTTGCCTTCAGCTACAGAGGCCTAAGAAGTGAGAGAGCAAGAGAACAGTGAGCCTGTTGCATATACAGTGTTACAGCCAGTGTGACCCAGCCATCACCTGTAGGTATGGCATAATGGGGTCCTAAACTGGGACCAAGCAAGGAGAGAGAATAAGGAAAAGAAAGGGAGTTGAAATGCACCCCAAATTACTTAATTGTTAACAGTCATGTAAATCTTTAAGATGAGGTATAGAATATGAGGTTTCCCAAATTACTTGATCCTTGTTCCCTTTTTTGAAAAGAAACATGATCAGGATCTAGTTTTCTGCCAAAACAGAACCAGTAATTTTGACAAAATGTCACTGACAGGTGACATTATCAAGAGTAGTTGTAAGGCAGTGTTGAAATGGGGAGAAACATCTGCAAGAATTCAAAGGGGAAACAAAGACAGGGAAAAGTGGAAGCACTGGACATCTGGGCTGCTCTTCCAGGGAGGGAAGAAATAGAAAGGAGGACTTGAAGAAGGGACAGGAGGGGGACACAGAGGGAAAATTGATTGCTGGGTTTTTGCTTTATAAAAATGGATGGCTTTGCCAGGTTTATGTAACATGCTCTCAGCCCCTCTGTTTTCTGTTTTTCAAAGGATGCTTCTAGATGCTCTCTGAGTAACACATTATAAAAATTACCCTACTCCACTCTGAGGATGGGCTCCTTCTGATCACATTCAAGATTTCCTTGCCCATGGCTAAGGGGCTAGAATTTTTTTTTCCTTTTAGTTACAATGTTAACTCTAATCCCTACAGTAGATTTAAGCAGTAATTTATTCAAAGATTCAGGGAACAAGTCCAGAATCAGGCTTTATTGGGGATGGGAGTTGGTAGGATGGAAAGTACAGGGTGAGGAGTGTTTAGGGTAAGCATGCTCAAGCCCCTAACCCAGCCACTTTGCCACCAGAACATCATTCATACCAAATTCCCCCTGTGTGGTTTTCTGAAATCTTCCATCCTCACAGCCTCTGGCATTGGCCCTCAATGTCTAGTGAAGGGCCAGCCTTAGATCACTGGATGGAGGGATGAATGAATGCTACCATTTGTTCTGAATGAGTCTGACATTGGGAATGTGGCTAGATCCCTCTGACCTGCAGCATGTAAAATCAAGCACATTTAATCCCTCAAAGAATGATTTGCAAACCTTGTATAAGGCACCCTAAGAATTCCTGATTCCTCCTCTAGCTGCTCTCTGACTCCCTTGAGAGTTGATGATGGGAAAACCTTCTGTTGGGGAAACAAATGCCTCTTCCTTGTGTTAACCAAGAGGAGCAGCTCTCGACCTCCTGCAGTGTGTGCCTAGGGTGTGTCAGTGTCTGTGAGAGTTGGGGAAGGTGGGGAGGAGAAGGCAGGAGCCTTGGAGTGAGTGGAATCACAGACACAGAAGGAGGGATAATTCGAAGACATATTCATGAATGCTAAACTGTTTTTAACTCTAATGATTAATGTAGTTATAAATAAACTTGGCAGGAAAAATATTTAGTATAATTTATCATCTCAAGAGATGAAAGTAAAAAACTTGAAAATAATACTCCTGAGAAACATAGTTCGTGTTCGGAATGCGCCATTAACTGCTTTGGTAACCTTGGTCAAGTCAATTCACGGTGCACTGCACAGCAGTGGGTGTGTGTTTTTGTCTACAGAATGATATCATATTACCCACCTTATCTCCCTCACAGGGATGCCATGAAGGTCAAATCAGATTACATTAAAATAGTTATAATTTTAATTACTTGCATTTGCATAGCATTTTATCATCCCTGAAGCAATTCTGCATATATTATTCCATTTGCCTGAAAGAGCTATGTAAAGTTATTAAGTTGTATGGAAGGACAACACCTAGGTTTGGATATGAACTCCATTTCTCTGTTTCAAGGCACTCATTAGTACAATCAGGGTACTGTAAGTAATACCTACCTCATAGGTGTCAAGAGGATTACATAATATGCTACATAAGAAGCTACTCTCACTGGCTGCAGGGAGAAATATTCAACAAAATTCACAACTGCAAATGTCACCTCCTAAAGGCCTTCCCAGGCCTCTCTGTTTAAAATAGTGCACCCTCTCCGCCCATCATTTCCAAGTTCGCTGTCTCGCTTTATTTTGCTGAATATCACTTGGCACTACCAGATATTATATTGACTCATTTGCTTACTGTCCGTCTCCTGCATTAGAATCAAATCTCTATGAAGACAAATTTTGTGTCTCCTGTTTATTTCTACATTCCTGGTATCTAGACCATAGTAGATGCTCAATAAATGTTTGAGTGAATGAAGTTTGTGGTCATAACTGCTATTATCATTACCTAACTTTGCCTCAGACTCTCTTACATGATCATAAGTATTAAGAAAATATCATTCTCAGCCTAGCGTGGTAGTGTGTTATCCCAGCTACTTTGGAGGCTGAGGCAGGACAATTATTTGAGCCCAGGAGTTGGAGGTCAGTCTGGGCAACACAGAAAGACCCTGTCTAAGAGAGAGAGAGAGAGAGAGAGAGAATGAAAAGGAGGTAGGAGGAAAAGAAGAAAACAGAACATTTTCTCTGAGGTTGCAAGAGCTACTAAAATCAAGCAATAACCATGTCGTTGCAGCCTGACGGGAATTTATTTTCTGGTATTGAGGACCACCAGCAGATGGCAATCAAAGAATACAAAACCAGAGCTTCCCCTACTGAAGATTTTGGTAAACAGAATTAAGGATAAGGAGACAAATTCAAGGTAAACAGATCACCGTATTCTGTCTCTTGAATACTAGTTCTTCACAAAGTCATGACTTCTTATGCTCCAAATGTTTCTGCTTCCATTGAGGACTGAAATAAATGTCGAATCTCAAAAAAAAAAAATATAATATATATATATATATATATATATATATATATATATATATATATATATATATATATATCACCAGAGACAAATTCTTAGATTCTTTAGGGAGTGACACTTTGGTTAATCTTATGTGAACATAAATCAGTAGACTACGTTGTTTTTATTTAGACATTTTTTTCCTTTAGATTTTCTGCTCACATTGTAAACAGAAATGTTCAAAGGTATATAAAAAATGAACACAGGTGTTAATGTTTTTTTCGATGGTAGTTGTGGCAAAAACATATGGTTGTGGCAGAATGAACCCATAGAATTGCAGAGGGGAGAAATTTGTTCAAATCAGTTCAGTCTCTATATATGGGGAAAGGGGGAGGAATTCCACTCAAAACAGAAGATTTTATAACTGGTTTTATAAAAATAAGAATTTCTATTTTTCTCTTTTTTTTCTGTTTGCTTCTGGAGATATACTAGCGAGTGATTCTTAATAAAATCAAACACTTTCCCCAATAATGTGACTATTAAGCACACAGAGTAATGGAAGATCTTGTCCTATTGGTTACATTAAAATAGTTACTGACATTTATCTGTTCCATAAATATCATATCTAAAATTGCTATGAATCCACAGAGAGAGTTACAGTGTGGTAGAGTCTGCAGAATGCCAATAGTACTGATTTTCATTAAATTGAAACAAAGAGAATTTTAGTTTAAAGTTTACAGTTTGGATATATTTGGTGGCTCAAGAAAACCTCTTCATGTGTGGCTAGTGCATCATTGTAGAAAATGGTTTTTTGGACATTATCTTTATGGGAAAAGATCTCATAAAACACTTTTAAAAACAAATATTGAATCTGGAGAGTTTGGAGGAATATTCATCATTTAAGAGACTTTATGAATGAGCTGGGCATGGTGGCGCATACCTGTAATCCCAGCAAACTCAGGAGGCTGAGAAAGACGACTGCAAGTTCAAGCCTAGCTTCAGCAACTTAAAGAGACCCTCGGTAACTTAGTGAAATTGTGTCTCAAAACAAAAACTAAAAAGGGTTGGGATGTAGCTCAGTGGTAAAATGCTACTGGGTAAAATCCTCAGGCAGGGGCGAGGGGATGTGAGAAAATTTAATAACTTGCAAAAAGTAAATAATATTTCTTAGATTCCTGCTATGTAGTAGGCGATATTATCTTAAGACCGAGACATTATTTAACCTCATATTTACAGAGGAAGGAAGTAAGTATCAATGAGATTTATAATTGCCAAGGATAAATAGCCAGAAACTAGCAGCCAAGCTGAGATTTCAACCCAAGCTTTTGGGATAAATGTAAGCACTTCCCTATACCATAATTATTTATCCTACTCTAACAGATGATGTTAAACATTTGGAATTCTCTAGTTAATTCACAATTTCAACCAAATCACCTAGGGAAGTTGTTAAAAATATAGATTTCCAAGCCAGACCCCTGGATATTCTAATGCTAAAGATCTTGTGTGAGGCTCGGGAATCTGTTTTGAAACTCTTTGGTGGTTCTGCTGTGGGTAATTTCCAACCTCAAACACTTTGAGAAAACACAGGCCCAACCATTAATCTTTCATAAGAAGCTGATAAAAGCTCTGGAGCATTTTCTCAGAAAAATGAACAACTTCAAACCCCAAATTTTGCCTACCGCTTTAGAGGGTTCATAGACCCTCTGACAGGATGCTCCTGTCCCAATGAAAGCTAGTCCAATGAGGAGCTCCTTCCATCTCTCCACCAAGAGATGTCACTCTTTAGCCTCAAAAGACACTCTTCCCCCCCAACCTTCCAGAAAAACTCTAGTTTTGTTTTGTTTTCTTTTCTTTTCTCCTCAACCACAAAGGGAAGTTTCCCAGGAAAACGAGCCTAGCATTTGAAAGGAGGTTCACCTTTTAAATAGAGAGAGTCTGATCTGCTACTCCAAAAAGTTAAACTGACCAGGAAAGCAGATCTGGAAGTAGAGGTGTTATACTTAAAGCCAACAGCAAGGACCAAAGATTTATAGAAACACAAGCAAGAGGAATGATCATTACATTTATTTTCTCAAAAGCCTCTTTGCTAGGCTCTCTTTTTAGTCCTTGGTTTTCTCTTAGGTCTCTATTTTAGGCTTTGCTCATCTAAATAACTCCAGACTCCATACAGTCCGTCATTTGAAACATGCATATAAGCAACATTGACAGAGTCCACAAAAATTTATTGATAACAGTCTCTGGATTCTACAAAATAAGAAAGATATAAGGAGAACACGTTCTCTCGGTGAATGGGGGTTCTAGACCTGGGATTTAGGAAAAGCTAGGGATAGAAATAAAGGGAGAAGAGTCTGCAACCCGGTGATGTTGTAGGTAAATCTCATGTGCTTACATACTTTCCTGAGAGACACTCTATGGCTTTCATCAACATTTTAAAGGAATTGTCAGCTTCAATTTTAAAAAATTTTAAATTTTTTCTATTGTTTTTGGAAGAGACTTGTCTCACAAAACTAAATAAGCCGAACCATGTGGTAGGAACACAGTGACCACGGTCTTGAGACTTCAAGTGGTGGTGGGACCATTGTCAGAGCACGTATCCTAGTTTGGGCTTAGATTTGGGATACTTTCAGAAAGTCCTCTTGTTCAGAAACACCTTCTTTATATGAAAATAGAAGCACTTGTGGCGGGGGTTGGTGGATGTTGGGGGGTGATGACCAGAAAGGCCTGTATCAGTGATGAGGCAGCTTAACAAATTCTCTGAGATCACTAATAAATTTGTAAACCAGGAATAATATCTCCTAATTCATCACATGGTTAGGAGGTAACAATAAAATAACACACATAAAGCTTCTAATACAGTGTCTGGCATAGGGTGGGTGCTCAAAAGTTTTGCTACAGGGGTTGTGTTTTATCTGGTGGTGCTACCACTGAGCTATACTCCAGTCCAGAAATGTTTGTTTTTGTCTCTCTTCCTCACTACCACACTAAGATTCTCTCACCTTGGGGAGTCTGACAAACTACTGCTCAGCCCAGGCCGCACCTGGTCACACTGACCCAGAGTCTGAGCTTGGAAACTTGAAGGAGAAAAAAAAAGGTTTCCTTGAGAAATCTCCACTTTTCGGGAAATTTTACCTTTCCATCTCTGTTGCAAAGGTAAACAAGGACCTTAAGCACAGAGCATGCCTGAGAACCAATACCAGGGAGTCACAGGCAATGAAAAGACATCATCTTGGGGGGCTGGGGTTGTGGCTCAATGGTAGAGTGCTTGCCTAGCATGCTTGAGGCACTGAGTTCAATCCTCAGCATCACATACATGTAAAATAAAGAGATGTGTGTCCACTTAAAATTAAAAAAGAATATATTTTTTTTTAAAAAGACATCATCTTGGTCCTTGGACCCTAATAGGGCAGACAGAACCAAAAATAAATGAGCAGAAGCCACAGAGCATGAGACACTAACAACACACATACAACCCCAATGGTCCCCCACACTCGAAAACAGGTTGTGATAGAAAGGACAAAGCCACGTGGACTTGGTTTAGGAAGGATTCGTGGAGAACATGATTATTGAGCAATATTTTTTAAAGTAGGAGAAGAAAGAAAGCTAAAAAAAGAAAAGCGCCAGGAGGCAGACTTGGAAGCAAAGTGGACATGCAGCAGATTTTCAGGGGCAGCAGGGAAGCCTCGCTTGAGGAACTGTACAAAGACGACAGCAGTTAGGTGTGGGGGTAGGGAGGCAGCTAATTGGTAGAGACCCTTGAAGCCCATGATTAGGAGTTTTAATTTAATTCAAGAGGCAATTGGAGCTGTTGTAGACTTCTAAGAAGGGGAGTGATATGATCAAAATGGTGCTTGAGGACAATGGTTCTTGTGGCTGTGAGCAGGGTGGATTAGATGGAGGGACGCTCAGGCAGGGAAACTGAGCTGAGGCTTTTCAGGAAACCAGGTGTCATGGCCTAGGATAGGACTTTGGGGATGGGATAGAAGGAGCAGAGCCGAAATATATTATGGAGGATAAACACTAATTCATTCTTCTTGGAATCAGGCACTGGGTTAGGCACCAGGATGCCATGGGTAACAGGCACAGAGGTTGGCATGGAGAGGGGCTGTTAAGCAATTTCCGTGACGCAAGATAAAGTGATGTGACCACTGAATAGAGGTATTTGAAAGCACATAGCAAAAGCAGCACCTGAATGATGGGAAGGCTCACAGATGGTCAGGGAAATCTTCCCCTGGTATTTAAACTGGGAAATTAACAAAGGAACATATATTTACTGAACGAAAAGTCATTGGGAGAAATGTCCCAAGAAGGAAGAATCAAAATGGAAGGATAGCAGTAGAGTCAGGAGGGAAAGGAAGAATGGTTCCAGAAGAGGCTCAAGGGGGAAGCAGATGGAACTGGACCAAGAAGGGCCTTTAGTCTACAATACAGATTGTGGACTTTTGGTGGGGGGGGGGGGGGCCGCTGGTACTAGGGATTGAACTCAGGGGCACTCGGCCACTGAGCCACATCCCCAGCCCTATTTATTTTATTTAGAGACAGGGTCTCACTGAGTTGTTTAGCGCCTCATGGTTTCTGAGACTGGCTTTGAACTCATGATCCTCCTGTCTCAGCCTCCCAAGGGACTTCAGGTATGTGCCACCACTCTCCGCCAGATTGTGGACTTTATCCTAGGGGCAGTGAAAGACCATAAGAGAGGCATGAGTCATTTTTCATTTGAGAAAAATCCCTCTGGATATTTTGTGGGCAAAATAGATTGGAGGCAGTGGTGGTTAGGGTGGGAATCTGAGAGCCTTGCTGCCCTCTAGGGGAGAGATGACCGGGAAGTAGAGATGGAGACATGAGGATGGATTTGAGAGTTATTTCAGGATATAGAATTTATTGGATGAGAAAGAGATTGAAGAAGAGAAGGAAGGAGAGAGTATAAAAAAGGATATCATCAGCCTAAGGAGGAGGGAGGTATTGCCTAGGAATGAAGCAGCCAAACTTGTGGAAACACAGAATCTAAGTCTTCAGGTCTTTTTTAAAATACATGTTTCTTGCTGGACGCGATGGTGAACGCCTATAATCCCAGTGGCTCAGGAGGCTGTGGCAGGAGGATCGTGAGTTCAAAGCCAGTCTCAACAATTCAGTGAGACCCTGTCTCTAATAAAATACAAAATAGGGCTGGGGATGCAATGGTTGAGTGCCCCTGAGTTAAATTCCTGGTACCAAAAAAAAAAAAAAAAAAAGTTTCTCTTTATATCTGCCATAGTTTTTATCTGGAATGTTTCCCAAATGTTCATGTGTTAAAGGTTTCATCCCCAGCTGTTGCACTTTTGGGAGGTGGTGGAACTTTTAAGAGTGGGGTCCACTTGGAAGAAGTTAGGTCATTCGGAATGTGCCCTTGAAGGGGATATTGGGACCCTGTCCTCTCCTCTCTCTGTCTCTGTCTTTCTCTCCCTCTCTCTCTGCATCCCAGCTGCTCTAAGGTGAACAGACCTTCATGCACTCATCATAATATACTGTGCTTCCATAGGCCCAAAGCAATAGGTGACCAAGGATTGAAATCTCTGAAACCCTGGGCCAAAATAAACCTTTCCTCCTTTTAAGTTGTGTATCTTAGGCATTCACAGCGACAGAAAGCTGACTCACACAATATTGTTGAAACTATTTGAAAGATTTCTAATACCTGCTTTAAGTTCTTTATCTGCTAATTCCACTACCTCTGTTATTTATGCATCTGCTTCTGTTGATTGATTTTTCTTGGATTTGGCTCATATTTTACTTGTTCTTTTGCATGCCTGGTAACTTATATTAAATACCAGACATTGTGAATTTATATTGTTGGATGTTAGATTTTGTTGTAAATTAGACATGCTTGATTGTGTTTTGAATCTGGAATGTTCCCCAGAGTCTCATTTTGAAAGCATGATCCTTAATGCAGCAAGGTTCAAAGGTGGGGCATTTATACAATGATTAAATCATGTGGGCTCTGACCTCATCAGATAGCTGAATAAACTACAGGGAAGTGGGCTTTGTTGGAGAAAGTAGGTCACTGTGAGTGTGCCTTGTAAGGGTTTATTTTCTCCCCAGTCCCTCCCTCTCTCTCTCCCTCTCGCTCTCCCTCTTTCTCTCTCTCTTCTTTCAACTGCCATGAGTTAAGCAGCTCTCCTTCCATGACCTTCCACCATGACATTCTGCCTCACCTCAGGCCCCAAGGAATGATGCCAGCCAACTATGGACTGAATCTTCTGTAATCAGGAGCCAAAATAAATCTCCCTCCTCTAAGTTGCCCCCCCTATCAGGTCAAAGCAACAAAAAACTGACTAACACATACTGTTATTTGAAGATGAATTTGATCCTTTCAATTTTTTCTTTAAAGCTCTGTCAGGAAAAAATATAGAGAAGACTTTAAGACTTCTGCTTATAGTCATGATAGATTTGGCTCATATTTTACTTCTTCTTTTGCATGCCTGGTAACTTATATTACCAGGACCAGGTTTACCTTCCTACTTGGAACAATAATAACAATATCCAGAATAAATTATGAAGTAGCAGTTTTCAAGACACAGGACATCAGTCAATGAAGGACAGTGATCCCTGAGAGACAAGTAACAAATACAGTGAGTCCTAGGATTGTCTTAGCTTACTGCCCTAAGAGAGTACCCAGGCATCAGCAAAGAAAAGTGTAGCCCCAGAGGGCCCTATTGGGAATCCCTAAGTTGAGGAGACAAAGTTGAGATTCTTGGGAGACCAAGACCTAGAGTACACAGGACAGGGTACTAGAGAAGAAAGAGCTGTACTTGGAGGGAAACCCAGAGATTTTCAGAGAATTTCTTTCAAATATTCAACAGAGTACCTATCAGCCCGAGCATGTGGGGGGAAAAAAACTCAAGGATGGAGTAGGAACTATTTGAAAAGGTCAGAGGAATGGCCCCTTGCATAGGTCTGAGAATTGTATCTGTTCCCAACAGCCAGAGAAAAATCATATTTCATGGAGTATTGAATCCTCTTGGATTCTTGGAAGAGTCTTGTTTCAGTAGTGAGAAATGATTATTATCCTAAACTAAATGCTACTCTAGTTAATTCTAAAACATCTTAAAAATATGGCCAAAAAAGGGCCAAATAATTTCCAAGTAACTTAATTGCATTTATTTTTTTTAATTTTTTTTTTTTTAGAGAGAGAGAGAGAGAATTTTTTAATATTTATTTATTTATTTTTTTTTTTTAGTTTTTCAGCGGACACAACATCTTTGTTTGTATGTGGTATGTGGTGCTGAGGATCGAACCTGGGCCGCACGCATGCCAGGTGAGCGCGCGCTACCGCTTGAGCCACATCCCCAGCCCCGTTAATTGCATTTATTTCAGAACAATGTTCAATAATATCTATAGATATTCAAAACTATCTATCACCCACAAAGGTAAACTTTACAATGCCTATCATCAAATTAAATATTACAGGTAAACAAAGAAGCAAGTACATATGACATTATGAGGAAAACAACTCAATTGATATTAATCCAAAACTAGCACAGATGTTAGAATTTAAATAATTATTAAAACTAAATTTGCCATATATTCAAAAGTTAAGTATGGAAGGCTAAGATAAGAATATCCCTTGAGCCCAGAATTTCAAGGCCAACTTGAGAAAGAGAGCAAAACCCTGTCTCAAACAAACATCTAAAAAGTCAAATAAATATACAGAAGATAAAAATAAAATACCTAAATCTAGTGATTAAAGCTACAATGTCTAAACTGGATGAAATTAATGGCAGACTAGACATTGGAGATAGTGACTTTGAAGAAACTATATGAAATGAAATAAAGAGAGAAAAAATAATTTTTAAAAAATGATAAAAAGAATTTTTTTTAAACAAACAGAGCATCAGCAATTTGTGGGATGACTTCAAACAGCCCAACATATACATAATTGGAGTTCCTAAAGAGTGGGTGAGAGAACTGAAAATTATGGAAAAATTTAATGGCTAAAATTTTCCCAAATTAAAAACCAAAACCCACAAATTCAAATAGTTCAAAAAACCTTCAAGTATAAGAAACATGAGGAAAACTATGTCAAGGTATAGCATAATCAAATTGCTGAAAATCAGTTATAAAGAGAAAAAAATCTTAAAAGCAGGACAGGAAAAAATACATGTTATATACAGAGGAACAAAGAGAAGTATGATGGCGATTTTTTTTTCCTTTGGACATGAGGCACACAGTAAGACAATGGAGCAATAATTTAAAGAACTGAAAAGAAAAAAAAACCTAGAATTCTCTGTGCAGTGAAATATCTTTCAGTAAAAGAAAATTTTTTTCAGAGAGAAAAGCTGGCAGAATTAATCACCAACAGAAATGCACTAAAGAACAGTTACTATTCTAGAACTAATTTAGCTCCACTCTTAGAGTAAGGTTCTTCTGAGAACTCTAACTCTGCTCTGGCTGAAGGGAATCCAAACTATTACCAGCTTAGGGTGAACTTTGGGAATTGGCAATCCTACTGTTTTCAGTGGTTTATTCCCAGGCATTGGGGAGTTTCTTTTTGCACATGCTCAGATCAGTTTTTAACCAAAGGGCCCACACGGTAGCATTCTGGAGTTCTCTACTCTGATACTCAGAGTATCAGATTCTGCCAACTCTGATTTCTGTCTTTCAACTCAATGAGACCATCAGGCTCTGATTAGATTCCCTCTTCTTGCCTCAGGACCTAGAAATGTTCATACAATGAACTAGAACTCCGACAAGACCTACCCTGTTTCTTTCTCTTCTCTCAGATATTATAGACATGCACTTCTTTTTTTTTTTTTTTGACACAATACCTTTATTTTTAAATTTATGTGGTGCTGAGGATCAAACCCAGTGCCTCATACAAGCTAGGTGAGTGCTCTACCACTGAGCCACAACCCCAGCTCTTGATCTGCACTTCTAATTGTCCAATGTTTGAATAGTGTCATTTTAAATGTAGGTCTAATTTTCAGTTATTTATGGTGGAAAGGCAATTATGTTAATCTTTAGTCCTTCGTGGACAAAAGCAAAAATCATCCTTGTTAATATTGACTCTTCCAATTTTCACTTTACTCACTGTCTTTGAGATCCAGGCCCCACCAAGTTAAATGCAACTCTGATCTAGATTATACGGGAAATTTGAGGGGAAAAAATGTTTGCTCTGCCTAAAGACCCTCCACATGACTCACATCTATGCAAAACTAGGTAAAATGTGAAAACTAATCCAGCTTCAAAATTTCTATAACATAATTACCATAAAATTTAGACATGAACTTGGTACATGCCAAAAATTCTTGAGAAATATGTTGTTTAAGAGTTACTGTGTAAGGACTTATTAACCATTTTTCCTTTCAGTTCTCTGAGTTCCATCTTTATGTCCTGTCAGCATAATAGAAAGTCATGGTGGTCAATGTATAGCTATGAGCAAATTAGAAAAAAGTGCTCCTCCCTTAAGACAACTTTCTAACATATACTTCTGACTTTGTTATAACAAAACTTTTTGTTGCCATCTACCAGAATTTTTTTTTTGTGGGGGGGGGTACCAGGGATTGAACTCAGGGGCACTGGACCACTGAGCCACATCCCCAGCCTTATTTTGTATTTTATTTAGAGACACATTCTCACTGAATTGCTTAGTGCCTCACTTTTGCTGAGGCTAGCTTTGAACTTGTGATTCTCCTGCCTCAACCATCGGAGCCGCTATGATTACAGGCATGCACCACCACACCTGGTTTACCATAAATTTTTCATAATAAATGTTCAGATCTACTATTTCAGGCACACCTAAAATTTACATAGATGCACTAGGCCAATTAAAACACCAATAATTTTTTTTAAAGTAAGACACATATAAATTATCATAGTGTGAAATACTAATGTAAAATCACAACATAACAAGGAAATGTTTTTCCCAGCTCTATCATTGAAAGTACCCCACTGTGGCACTTCTCTTGCCTTCACACCTATGTTTTTTAAAGTATTTTGATGTTGTTGTCAATGGACCTTTATTTTACTTAGTTATGTGGCACTGAGAATTGAACCCAGTGCCTTACACATGCTAGACAAGTGCTCTACTGCTGAGCTACAACCCCAGCCACCACCTATGCTTTAATACACTTCCAACACCCATATTTTATTTTCTAATGGTATTCTCCACTAAACAAAATGGATGTCTTAGCGGGTGGCCAATTCCATGAAAGGATTCCCCATCTGTCTGGTATTTCCTAGTCTTTGCAAAAAGCAAAGATGTCAAAGGCAATACTGAAAGCAAAGGAAGCCAACTAAAAGAGATTTCCATTGGCCATCTTGTGACAATGTGAGCATTAAAAATAATAATATTGATATTAGATTGCTGGGAGCCATTAGCCAAGTAGGTATGACAATTTCCTTGCCAGCGTACCCCATGTTGCTGACATGTTGCAGCGACATTGAATGTAGGTGACCTTGCTCAAGGACCAAGGCAGATTAGGGTGTTCCCGGTTTTAAGATAATCGTGTTTAGGGCGTTCCCAGTTTAGGTTCCAGGTTTAAGGTTTAAGATTATTCCTGCTGGGAATAGGGCGTATCCTGCTGCCTGAGTTCCCCTTGAGTTCTCACGGGATTCAGACAGTATATTTTGGAGATAGAAGCCCAGTGGATGTGGATTTGGGCAGAGAAGGTAGATTTGGGCAGAGAACGTGGATTTGGGCAGAGAAGGTGGATTTGGGCAGAGAACGTGGATTTCCCCAGAACGTGATTGTAGACGGCTGGTGTGAGTTCGGGAATAAAGAGTTGCTGTTTGAATCTACAAGCTGTGTGGTGGCTCGTGATTGTGTGCCCAGCCAGACTGCGGCATTTGTGCCCAGCCAGACTGCGGCATTAGATATTTTTAGTACCAGCAGTAGTAGCTGTAGTTAGTAATAATAGGAATAGAAGTAGTAGTATGACAGTTATTTTGAACTACTTGAATTTATATAGCCATGAGTTTATAGTCATAATCAAAGGAGAAACATTCTTAAAAAGTAGCAAAGGGTAGAAGTTGGAATAAATCAAAAGGGTGACTGTGATAGGATAGGTTTAATTTTTTTTTTTTTTTGGTTTTGTTTAGAAGTTGTTCTGTATAAGAATTGGTTTACAAAGCACAGATTTTTCTTTTAAATTGTGTAAGAAGAAAACAATGAATATAGAACTTAAGAGACAAACCAGCCCTGAAGAGGTAGGTGTTCAACCAGAAAACAAAAGTCCTGATGTGCCCAGGGGATTGTGAATAGAAGTAGGCCAAAAGCTCTCTCTGGGAGCTGATCAGCACTGGAAGTCGCTCGCTTAGTAAAAAAGAAGAGTCAAATTTGTGCACCAAGGTGACACATTTCCAAAGTATTTCAAGAAAGAGAATTACTGGTACACCCTCCTAATTATTATGAGATATGGACAAAGCAAACATGTGTTTCTAATATATTTAAAGACCCAGCACAACCAGTGAGGCAGAGCCAGGCTTTACTTGCAAAGCATAAAGGATACATCAGTCCTAAAAGATATGCCAAGAGGGGCTGGGGATGTAGCTCAGTGGTAGAGCGCTTGCCTGGCACATATGAGGCACTGGATTTGATCCTCAGCACCACATAAAAATAGATAAACATTATAGCAGCTCAATACACAATAGCCAAACTATGGAACCAACCTAGATGCCCTTCAACGGATGGATAAAGAAAATGTGGTATGTATACACAATGGAATAATCCTCAACCTTAAAGAAGAGTGAAATTATGGCAGATAAATGCATGGAATTGGAGAGTATCATGCTAAGTGAAATAAGCCAGTCCCAAAAAACCAAAGGCCAAATGTCTTCTCTGATATGTAGGTGCTAATTCACAATAAGGGGGTGGGGGCTAGAGAAGAATAGAGGTACTTTGGGTTAGACAGAGGGGAGTGAAGAAAAGGAAGGAGAGGGAACACAGGGGTAGGAAGGACAGTAGAATGAATTGGACATTATTACCCAATGTACATATATGATTTCACGACCAGTGTGATTCTACATCATGTACAACCAGAAGAGTAAGAAGATGTACTCTATGTATGTGTCAACATGTGTTCTACTGTCGTGTATAACTAATTAGAACAAAATTTAAAAATAATAAAAACTGTAAAATAAGAAAAAAAACAAAAATAGATAAACAAAGTAAAGTTATTGTGTGCATAAAAAGAAAACAAGATTCAAAAGATAAACACCTATTTGAAAAGTAGGAACTTAATTATCCCATGATGAAATAAAGGAGATCAAATTATAAAGAGGAACCAGTGGAGTGACCTTCCTGTGGTCTAATGTGGATCTCTTTGAACTGATTAACCAAGTCCTGGTTCCCAACTAATAATCAGCCAACACCCCAAATTTTGTCTTTGGTTGTTCCAAGATATTTTTGTTTCACTTTTGTTTTTTTAATCCTTTTAGTCCTGGTAAAATTAGTACAACCCCAGGAAAGTGTGAATATAGTATTTAGCAATATTTGTGCATCCTGCTCATCATGGTTCAGGTTGTTCAAGATTCTGAGATTGTATAAGGATGCTTTCTGGGAAGTGCTCTTATAATCACTATGTATGAAAGGGGAAGAGGGTTAAGCTGAACTGCAATACAGTCATAACAAATGTCTCAGGAAATCTTGCAGAATGTTGTGAAGCTGCAGTGACCCTTCAGAGATGTTTCAACTTTTAAGCCAAAAGATTGGGCCTTTGCTCCTTCCTATGAATCAATCATTAGATACAGGAAGCCCCTTGGGAGAAGTCATCACTCTAGAGCTCCTACTGACAGAGAGGCTCTGGGAACGACTTGGCTATGAGCTATCACCTCATAATTATTGGAAGCTTTAAGAATGATTGTCTTGATCTTGTCAGAAGATTTTGGTGGCATACTACAGCATTCACTATACCCACCCAAAATGTAACTCTAAGGAAGTTTTTAAAATGAGATTAAGATAAGCATAAACAAACATTTGAATCTTCAGTCCTTGACTTTTCTAGCCAATTTTAGTATAAACATGCAGTTTACTAATTCTTGTGATGTCCTGTTTTGTCTGCCCTTTGAAGTGTTTACAACATTTAAAAGATCCTAATAAGATGGACTTGGGATTTGCATTAAATATTTACAAGAGTTTGGTCAAATAAACTTTGAGTCAATATTTAAATATTTGGAGAAATACAACCTATTTAAATTCATCAAGGGCTGGTAGAATATTTACCTAGTATGTGGAAGGCCCTGAGTCCAATCCTCAGTACTGCAAAAAATAAATAAATAAATAAGATAAATCCATCAAGTTTGGGTTGATTCATTTGTGTATGAATATTTAAAGGATTGTTGATTATTTAAGTAAATGTTAATAATTTTAAAGATTCATCAGATGGATAAACTTGGCCTTGAACAAAGCACAAAGTGTAGTGAGTGTTTCTCTAAGACAAAAACTATCAGGCATTAAATAAGCTGGATGGTAGGACTTTGGTTTTTTCACCTTATATGTTAACTTTAGTCACTAGTGGCATTTGCTATGTTGAGATCTTTGTCCTAGATCAGCAGGAAATACTGCTGTGATTGAATAGTAATGTCTGCTGTAGGGATAGCAGCTCAGCATTTCAGCATATATGCAATCCATTTGTCAACTTCAGGTCATTAGATCATCAGGAAAAAACTGCATCCAGACTATATTATTTTCACTGCCCTCAGGAAAGCCTTCCCTGAATATTAGTCCATAGGCTTTTGGATGAAAGTGATGAAGAACGTCCATCTGAATAATGTTTCTCTGTATTTTCAGATCTCAGATTGACAACATTGTCATGAAAACCAATGTCCCCACATAAGTTTTCTTGTAGTGAATTTTATCTAGAATTCAGTTTTAGGGAAAATGTCTTTACTGGATGAGAGTGTTTATATATTTATTTTAATGTTTAGCTGTTCATTTATTTCAAGTTTGTCACCCCCCTAAATATCTAAATACAGACAGCTTCATGAGGGGAGGTCTATGTCTAGGTATACTACTTTGATCCTCAATACTCAGCACAGATGCCTAGTACACAGTAGGTGTTTTAACTAATTTTTTTCTTTTTTTATTTGTTCTTTTTAGATATACAGGACAGTAAAGTATATTTTGACATATTATACATATATAGAGTATAACTTATTCTAATTAGGATCCCATTCTTGTGGTTGAACATGATGTGGACTTTCACTGGTTATGTATTCATGTATGAATATAGGAAAGCGATGTCCTATTCAGTCTACTGTCTTTCCTATTTCCATACCCTCTCTCTTCCCTTCATTCCCCTTTGTCTAATCCAATGAACTTCTATTCTTCCTTCCCCCGCCCTTATTGTGTGTTAGTATCCACACATCAGAGAGAACATTCATATCCTCTTTTATTGGGCAACAAAATTATAGTGAATTTCCCCAACTCTCTACATTCTTCCCTTTTTTATTTTTTGTTTTGGTGCTAAGATCTGCATAGGTTGCTAGTGCTTTAGTGTGGATAGATTCTTTGGAGAAGCTGAAAAGGAGGGATATCTGCATTAGTGGGATAGAGTACATAGGACACATACTGAGCCATTACACGGGGATAGAGGTGGTGACAGTGGTCAGCTGAAATAAAAATTAACTACTTCAGATATTCTATAGGAGTCCATTCATTCAACAGCTGAGTGATGGCGCCAGAAACTACTAAGCATGGGGCACAGAATATAAATAAAACACAGGTTCTGTCTATAGGGAGCTGATTGTCCTTGTAGGAAAAATGATGAGAAGAAAAATAATGATAATGCAAAGGCTAAATGTTACAAAAGCATTGGGTACCAGGTGCCAAAGTGCTTCAGAAGAGTGAATAACCTTAGCCAAGATGTCTCACATAGACAGAAACACTTATGAACTGTTTCTTAAAAGATAAGAGCTTGCAAGAGGAGGCTCCATGACTAGAGAGGATCATGGGTAATGGTTACCATGGCTGAATCATGGGGTAGGTAGAAGGCACTAGAAAGCAATCAATCTAGAAAGGCTAGGCCCTTATAAGTCATGCTAAGGGATTTGGACTTTGTCCTGTTGACTATGTGGACAGCCAATGAAGGTTTCAAGTAGGGGAATGGAATGATCAGTTTTGTGTTTTGGAAGTAGAATTTAGGCTTCTATTCAGAGGATGGAATGGATTAGGTGGCCAAAAGGTAGGGATTATTGGCTCTGGAAAATTTCAGGTGAAAAAAGCAAGTGCAAATCAGTATGAATAGTTTGATGCTAGTTCAATACTTTTTTGCTGAATATAGATGTATACACCCATCTATATAAATACCTTGAAGAATATATATATATCTAGTAACAGAATTTACCTCCTAAGGAAGTAGAAAAGAAGGAGATATAGACTAGACAAAAAATGTATTCAGCTGACCATTGTCACCACCTCTAGCCCTGTGTAATGGCTCAATATGTGTCCTATGTGCCCTATCCCACTAATGCATTGTTCTGCAAATCTTAATTTTGTAAGCAGAATTGGGATAAGTATCCAATTATCAGTCATGAGTCACAAAGTGGTTTGAGATCTATTCAAATGTAACATATTGTTCCAGGAAGGTCTCACAGGCTCAGTCATTTAGTGGAATGGATACTGCTGGGCTGAGGGGAAACTCCTGCCCTTGAAGTGTGCACAGTCCAGCAGTAGAGACTGACATGCATATTGGCAATGCTAACAAGGCATGTTGGGCAATACCAAATGCAACATTCTGGAGAAAGGGGGATCTCCAAAAGTTTAGTTGGTTGAAAAAGTCTTCTGAGAGATGGAGGGCTTGAGCTGATTCCTGGAGGAAGGGTTTCCTAGTATAGGACTTCACGTGAGAAAAGTGTGGATGTTGCATTTTATTGGATATTGAATGTGATGTATTTAAGGGGCACTCAAGTCTCTCCTGGCCATGACTGAGGGTCCAGAAGTGGGAAAAATTAACATTGGGCCATCTCTCAATATAAGGACAGAAAGCAAGCCTGGGACTCTTAATTAACCAATAACTAAAACAGTTTGTCAAATAAGCATTGTTCAGGACCTATTGGAAAGAAACTGTTAAGTATCTTCTACAAAGTCATATCAGTTTTCTTACAGAAGCAAGAGTTAGATTTTAGGAAAGTAAAATCCTTTTACAGTGGACACAATGGAACTTTTGTATCCAATTTTTGCTGGAGAATGAAGACATGGGGCGGGGGCAATGGAAATGCTCTGTCTTGACTGTGGTTGTGTTCATATGGATGCATGCAAACATTTATTAAAACCCATCAAATGGGTGCATTTGTTGTATGCAAATTAGACCTTGGGAATGTCTTTAAAAAAAGAAATTTGCAATAGAAAATATCAGAATAAATCTTTAAAAAAAGAATAATAATAACTGCCTCTGAAACTTCTTTCCTGCAACTGAGTAATATTATTTTGCAAATTGTTTAGGACTATTTTTACTCCCAGTACTGGAATTTGAACTCAGTGGTGCTTTACCATGAACTACATCCCCAGCCCTTTTTATTATTTATTTTGAGACATGGTCTTGCTAAGTTTCCCAGGCTATCCTCAAACTTACAATCTTCCTGCCTCAGCCTTTGAGTTGTTTGGACTACAGTCATGTACCACTGTACATGGGTATAGTTTAGAATTTTCAGCAGACAGAAATAAAGAGGGGTGGGGCCTGAATTACTAAAGTGATTGGGAACAAAAATTTCCAATTACTTGTCAAAATAATTGACCAGCAGCATGGGTTTACATAATTAACAATTCCAGGATTTTTTATGACTTTCATTTTTCTTTTGCCTTTAAATATGTTCTTCAGTAAGCCAATCATGGGAATGTGCTATAGGTGATGAAAGGCATAAATTTTGGGATATAATCATCTCCCAGACATGGTATTAGGGAACACACACACTTCAACTGACATTGGAGAACCTCTCTTTTCCAGCCAACAAGGTATAGTTTGCTGTGTTAAAATCAAGCAATTCTTCTATAGAAGAAAGAAAAACACATCAGATAGATAAAACTCACTGTAGTCAGCTCAGGCTACTATAACAAAATACCACAGACCTGGTAGTTTAAACAACACACATTTATCACCCCACAGTTCAGAAGTCTGGAAAGTCCAAGGTCAAGGTGCTAGCAGATTTGATTCCTGGTAGGAATCCCCATCCTGGCTTGTAGTTCTCGCCATACCTTCACATGAGAAACAGAGTTCAGGTCCATTCTTCATCTTTTTTTTTTTTTTTCTTTTTTTGGTACCAGGAATTGAACCCAGGGGCACTTAACCACTGAGCCCATCCCCAGCCCCTTTAAAATTTTTCATTTAGAGACAGGGTCTTGCTAAGTTGCTTAGGGACTCACTAATTTGCTGAGGCTGGCTTTGAACTCACATCTTCCTTCCTCAAGCCTTGCAGACCGCTCAGGGCTCCACCCTCATGACCTCGTCTCATCCCCACCAGATTCCACCTATTGTGGTAGAGTTAGAAGGTTAAATAAGGTACAGTACCACCTCCAGGGGCCCGAATGTATAAGACCCAAACAAATGAGTGAGCTAAGGCAGAAGAGGAGTTATAAGGGGTCACAGGAAAGAGATTTGAATGTGGACGAATGTGCTTTGGTGTGGTCTTGGAAGAAAGGGACAGATTGTGACCGAGCGGGCTGTGATCAGGTGAGCAGAAAGCTAGAAGAGAAGATGGTGCATGTGCTGGGAGAGAAGAGGAGGAAAATACCTGATTTCCTTCCATGGGGGAGGTGTCATGGAGGAGGGAAGATTGAAGCTCAGTCTTTAAAACTGGGTAGAATTTCAAAACCAAAGATTGGAAAGAGCGGTGTGTGACAGGATAGGTTTTCAATTTTGTCCTTTCTCCCATCGCTTTACACCACTTTCAATGGAGTTGCTGTGGGTGTCATTCTTTCTACATTCCATAAAAGGAAAGAAAAAATTAAAGAGGGTGAAAGATATAGAAAAACAGAAAGGAAGAGTTAGGAGAATCCACCCCCTGAACCATTTGGTGCAGAACAAGTGAATCACACCAATAAGATCTCAAGAAAATACCAGCAAAAATCACTTCCTTATTTAGATGTGTCACTAAACTCTTCCAAGCAAGTGACTCTGCTGACTCCCCAAACTTCGACCTGGGAGAGCAGTTTTCTGGCAGAGTGATATTGTTTTACAGGCGAGTTACGAGCTTTGAAAAGCAGGATTCCTACATAAAGGCTGACAGTCATGCCGGCTTGCGGAGCTTGCCTACATTCTTAATCAAACTGTCAAATTAAGCCATGCTTGGCTGCAGGATATTATTAATACAAATTCTTAACTGTCAATTAGTTAACAGGCTAGTAAAAAGAACCTGGCTTATAAGATTGTTGCTAATGAATATAATGCTTTGTGTTCCAGCAAAACATATGCTTAGGTTGTGTAATTAGAAGCAGGGACCCCTCCTTCCGTCCCCATAGGGAGAACATGTGCAGCTGAATAAAGGAGCTTATTATACCTGTGAGGGGTCAAAGTCTGTGGATCTGTGGCTTATGGTATTATGACAGATTACAAAATCACTCCATTATGTTAGTCAATCTGTTTCCAAGCACCTAGCAGGGAGCGAACAAGGCTCTAGAAGCTCGGAAACAAGATTCCTATTGGTTTTCTTCCTAAGGTCTCATGATGGGTCAGCTGTTGTTGACATCCCTCCACAGCTCACATGTCAGGCAGGGCCTTTCTGTCTGACTTCTGCCTCTCTTATTGCCAAGCTTTCCTCTGAGAGGCAGCTGGTGCCTCAGGCCATAACCAGCTCCCAACCACAGCTCAAATGAACTTGAAATTCTCTGGTGCACCCATCATTTGTGCTAGTGGAAGGGAAAGGAGGAAGAACACTTACCTCCCTGTGTCCCTTGTTTCTGGTCCCTGCTTTTTTCTACCCTGTTCTACTGCCCTTCTTTATTCCGCTGCAGGTCCCTAATTCCTTCTCTCCCTCCTTCCCACCATGAACACTTATCTTCCTATAAAACACGCGTAGACAAGAAAGTAGCCAGTGGAGATCCAAAAGCTTTTTTTTTTTTTTTCCTGTACTTGGGATTGGACCCAGGAGTGCTTAACCACTAAGCCACATCCCCAGCCCTTTTTTATATTTTATTTAAAGACGGGGTCTCACTGAATTGTTTAGGGCCTCATTAAGTTGCTGAGGCTGGCTTCGAACTCACAATCCTCCTGCCTCAGCCTCCTGAGTTGCTGGGATTACAGGTGTGCACCACCACGCCTGACTTGTTTTGAAGTCAACAGCCATGTGTACCTTCAAAACATTTCACACTAGAGAAGTCAAAATAGTCAAAATGATTGAGTGCAGTGCTATAATCCTGTAATCCCAGAGTCTCACAAGGCTGAGGCAAGAGGATCATAAGTTTGAGACCAACCTCAGCATCTTAATGAGACTCTATCTCAATATAAAAAATTTTAAAAAGTAGGGCTTTGGATGTAGGTCAATGGTAGAGCACCCTTAGGTTCAATCACCAGTACTGAAAAAACAATTGAAAAAAAGAGAAAATATCAAAATATATTTGCCTGGTAATCCAAAGAAGTGGCTTTAAGGAAAGTCAACTTTATTACCTCAGAATAATAATTACTCTTCAAAGTTTTCCTCTCTTACATTTGTCCTCTGCTGGCTGTGTCCTGGTATTGGTGGATTATGGATATGGAAAGCAAGCAGGCATGTGTGTGTGTGTGTGTGTGTGTGTGTGTGTGTGTGGTGGGGGGGTGCTTGCCCGCATTCCTACTGCCTCCAGTCTCCTTACCTAGTTTTTTTTTATCTGTCAAACAGCACTGAGTTTATGAAGAGGAAACTCCTTGGGGGATGTGACTTGTCAAATTATAACATTTATAAGTTTTAATGAATAGAAATAAAATCACATTTTCCAAGTACTGTAGTTATATATAAAGGAAAAAGTATGAAAAGCATATCCAAAAGAGCTTGGAGCAGCAGAGCTGCTTCCCTGAGGTGACTTTCAGCTCCAGTGGGAATCCCAAGCATTTGGGAAGCAGCACTGCTTGGGAGACACAGCCATTTTTCATCGATGAACACTTCATAGGGGACCATTAAGGACTAAAAATATCTATGGTAAAGCAAAAGATGAGAAGTACCTAGACGGACCTATGGGACGAATGTTGTCATGCAGAAGGGCTCTGCAGTTATAAATGAGGAAGCCCGAGCTGAGCCCATTAAGGGTCTTGTGTCAGTCACCTCTCTATTTTATGATTTGGCATAAACAAAAGCCTGTGACATACTGCAAAACACATGGGCTCTATTATTAGAAACACTTGGATTTGCCAGTGCAAGCTACTTGGGAGATTGAAGCAGGAGTATCCCAAGTTCAAGGACAGCCTCAGCAACTTAGACCTTCAGCAACTTGGCAAGACCCTGTCTCAAAATAAAAATTTAAAAGGGCTGGAAATGTGGGATGGGGATTTAACTCAGTTGGTAGCGTCTTTACCTTGGATGCCCAAGGCCATGGGTTCAATCCCCAGCACCACAAAAAAGAAAGAAAAGGGCAGTAGCTCAGTGATAGAATGCCCTGGGTTTAATCCCCAGGTCCAGAAGCAAAAAACAAACAAACAAACAAAAAAAAAAAACCCACCTGGATTTGATTGTGGCTTGCACTTTCTAGTTATGTGATGACCTTGGACAAGTTACTGAACTTTCCTGAGTCTCGATTTCATCACACATAAAAGTGAGTATAATATAATTGGAACTACCTGGGGCAAAAGCCAATGTAAAAATGCCCAGGGTAGAATCTGGCACATAGCAATATCTCAGTAATGGGTAATTTCTGCCAGTATTAGTTTTAAAACACTGGACACTATAGTGAAGTTCAAAGGTCCTAGTTTCCAAAGGTGAAGAATTTGAGAACCATTTCAACATCCCACACTGCAGAACAGCACTGCTGAGATGGCTTCACGTGCTAATGAAAAGCCTGTGTTCTGGGCCACTTACAAAAGTTGAAGCACTCCATGTCTTCCCTATTAGATGACAAGAGCCTTAAAGAAGGGAATGGTGACTTCCTCATTCCTACATCCCTAGCACGGACCCCATGCTGCTTGGGCATTCTCTCATCTAGATCTCAGGCTGATGTGTGGAAAAGTCCTAATAATGTACAGTTTTGCAAGGTGACAGGAATTATGACATGGGTCTACCGGGGTGCCTGCCAGGTTTACAGATAGTTCCTATTAGAAGCAACTGCCTTGGGCCAATGAGTGTATGTGTCTTACCTTCCACAAGGATGTTCTGGGGACTTCATTCTCGGCAAACAATTCCAAATCCAGTTGGCATTGTAACTACACAACCCATTGCTATTTGAACAATAGTCCACAATCCTTCAGCTTATTTTAGTTATGAATCTGTTAGTCAACAAATATTTAGCAAGCATCTTCCGGATGCTATGTGCTAAGATGCTGGGGATACATATAATGAACAAGATGAGCAAAATCTTGCAGAACTTCCCTTTTTGAGGGAGCAGAGGGGCTCAGACAACAAATAGGAAAAAATTAACTCAATGACGTCACTCCAGGTGCCATGAGGGAAGCAAATAGGATGATGGGCAGGAGAGTGAGTAGACAGAGGTGGCACCTCCTTCAGGTGAAGTGCCTCCAAAAGGCTTCCCTTGGGAGGAGAAGGAGCCAGTCCCAAATTAGGAGGGTGTTCTAGCTCAAGGGAAGGTGACAGCAGGGGCAGGGCCTCGAAGCACAGATTGGCAGGTGGAATTTGAGGAAGACAGCTGAGCATGCTGAATAAGGAGAGAACTCTGAGATGAGCTTGGGAGAAGCAGATGAGGTCAGTTCACAGGGTCATGCAGGCTAAACAAGGCCAGGGGTCCAGCCTGACCACTGGTTCTTAAGGTTCTCTCACAGAAAGCTCAGTGGATGCTTCCCGTTTGTGTATATGCTGGCCCTTCTGTGGAGTACCAAGAGGGCAACTTTGGCCTTAAGAAATGTATTCTTATCTTAGAGAAGCAAAGCGGCATTATGTAGTGAAAGGGTTTGAGGCCATGAGTCAAAGGACTTGGTTTACAACTGCCAGAGACAAATGATTTCATGTCTCTGAGTCTCAGTTTCCTCCTCAGCATCCAAATGAGGGAAAGTTACTAATGAATTACACATACACACACACACAAGTCCTTTGCTTTACAAATCACATTATACCATGAGCTACAGCTCAGTCTGTTTCTTCTAGCAAGACACAGACTTTAATTAAAGACTCATGTTTCAAGTCTGATTTGGAAGCAGCCTCCCTAGAAACATTGTCAAAAGCAATCTCTTTGATATTTCACTTTTTAAACTTATTTTATTTTATTTTTTCTAATTAGTTATACATGACAGCAGGATGCATTTCATTTCATTGTACACAAATGGAGCACAACTCTAAGAAATTTCACTTTTGTTGCCACTTTAATTTTTATGGTATGCTTGGATAAAGAGATATGGGATAGATACCTTTCAAATATCTGAGAATGTGGAAGGAAAATAGTCAAACAAATCCATGGGGAGGGGAGTGAAAAAACCAGTAAGGTACACAAGTGAGTTCTAAGCCTGTTGAATTCATCTGGGACTGAGAGTCCCCGTTGCTCAATGGAGTGTGATTAGGTCATTATCAGAGTTTTGTACTTGAAAAATACTGAGACTGGAGGTGGTGGTGCACACCTGTAATTCCAGCAGTCTGGAAGGTTGGAGCAGGAGGATTGCAAGTTCAAGACCAGCCTCAGCAACTTAGCAAGACCCTGTCTTAAAATAAAAAGCATTGAGGATGTATCTCAGTGATAAAGTACCCTGGGTTCAATCCTAAGTAGAAGGAAGGAAGGAAAGAAGGGAGGGAGGGAGGGAGGCAGGCAGGCAAGGGGAAAGTACTGGACAGTTGACAAATTAACTGGAGAAACAAATCAGAAATCTAAGGATTAAACTGATATTAAACACATTTTTATTTAATTGGGATTTTTAAAATTCTCTTACATGTGTTTAGCTCTTTAACTAAGAAAGCACTCTGAAGTCACAAATGCATGTATGTTCTTGATATTATATTTTCCAATAAAAGAAATTGGTTTTTTTAACAATGACTGGAGTTTTCTTTCTCTTTACTATTATCTTTCGAAAAGCAAAGTGGCATTACATAGAGAAAGAATTTGAGACCATGAGTCAAAGTACTTGGTTTCCAATGGTCAGAGGCAAATCATTTCATATCTCTGAGCCTCAATTTCCTCCTCAGGAAACCAGTTGAAACTGTTCTCATTCTAAGAGTGAGTCTGTATTGGAAGAAGATGTGTCTGAGGAAGGATAAAGGAAAATATAATTAAAAATGAAGAAGGCAAGAAGAGACAGAAAAAGATTCAAAGAAAAAGTTCTTAGTGTTGTGCTGTAAAGTCAACCTGCTCCCAGTTAAATTTTTTTAGCAGTTTACATTAACTTTCCAGAGCCTTTCATCTTGTTCCCTGTGTACCTGCTGGCAGAAGTGCAAATCATACTACCTTGGAGGAAGGCAGGGAGCTAGAGCAACAAGGACAAGAAATGAAATGACAGGATGTTCAGACACTGCATAGTCAACCCTCAAACCATCCAGATGTAAAGGTGGCTGTTCTTCCTCCCTGACAATTTGAACCTAAAGTCCAAAAAGTTTAAAAGAGGTCTTTTCTCTGCATGGACCACTCCCAATAATTCAAAACTATCCCAGTTGTTAATTTAGCTAGAATTTCCTCTTAATCCTTTCACAGTGTGCATCATTAGGAATTTCAACAACAGATGGTCTCTCTGGAGATTCTTTGATAGGTGAATCCAGAAAAGTTTCTTGGTTCTAAATTGAGTCTTTTCCTGTCTAAACTGATTTGGATTCATTTCAGGCCAAGTTATCCTTAGAAATAGATCTGGAATTTCCTTTAAGTGTCTAGAAGTCAGATCTAGAGAAAGAATATTCTCGTTGAGCATACTAAATAGAATTCACAACCTGTCTCCAGAAGCAGCTTAGAAAAGAATCTTGCTCAGGTTCATTCACTGATTCAACAAACCAAGCCCTGAGCTGGTGGGGAGAGGTGGGCAAATAAGCTTCAATCACAGTACAGGGGGTGCAGACTAGGATGGTAGCAACTGAAAAAAGCAGACAGACCGGTACATAGAGAAGTAGATACATGTTAGAAGAAAAAACTGAAAAGAAAGAGTGATAGACTGCATAAGGCACATTAAGAGATAAAGTATGTTTGTAATTTGAGCAACTGGCCTTAGGAGGAAGAGACATTGGTACCTACTTAATGAGAAATTAGGAATTCTGTTTTGGACATGCTATCTGATGAGCTATGACTCATAAATTAAGGTTTAATTCCTCCTGGGGAATATGTACATTTTAAAGAATCAATGAGGGTGAAACTAGAGTAACAACAGACATCTGGGCTGTCATTGTAGAATCAGGAATCATCCACTGCCTATGGACCTAATAGGCAGTGGACGTAATAAACACATTTTAATGGAAATGGGCACATAATATGGAAGAAAGCTCCTGCCATTTTAATCTAGACTGTTCTCCTGCATGCTTACTGCTGCTATTGTTCTGGTACTACAAACCTTATGTTTGGTGAAGGATTTTTTGGAGTCGTTCCTGTCCACATCCTGCCCCAAAAGGGTGGGTACAGCCTGCTTCCCCAGTAGCTTCTTCCATAGTGACACCTTAGCCCAGCCCTCGAGTCCACCACCTTTGACTTTGGCATTGTCATGAGATCCCAAACTTCTAAAAGAGCGTTCATCTCCGTTCCTGGGAAAGAAGCTCAATCATCTTAAACAGTCAGCAAAAGGAAAGGGGAGAAGTTGGACTTAGTGGAATTGCATATTCACAAAGAGAAAATAGAGAGAAAAAGAGATTACTGGGTGACTAAAGCCAGGCTTCCTGAGCTCAGATATCAGAAACACTGCTGTTCTTCAAAGTTTTCCAAACCTAGGAGTTCCTTCCAAGCCCACCCAGAGCTGCACCCAGATAAAATAATAATTGTCAGTTCAAAAGAGTTTGTACCCAGAAATAGTCTTTATAATGAATTCTTTTCTCTTTCTGATGAATACTTTCCATTCACTTGACATCCAAAAGTATATTCATTGATTCAACAAACCAGGCCCTGAGCTAGTATTGGAGAGGTGGGCAAATAAACTCCAATCACAGTACATGGCAAAAGAGGGTGGTAGAGGATGCTAAGGAGCTCAGGAGAGGACATTGCAAATGAGCTAGATGGATGGCTTGGACTAAGATGGTGACGCTGAAAAGAGACTCCACTATTTTACTGAAATTATACTATGCAGCCACGAAGTAAACTCAGTAGGGTTATATTAAGATGGGCTCACCTGAGGGATATCATCATGCTTTTATAATCAACTTCACTCTTCATGGAATATTAGAATTCTTTATTAAAACAGAAAAAGAAACAAGCACTCTGTTTTAAAAGATATATAATTTAAATGTTTAAATAAAATTAAAGTACCTACATACAATTAAGTTCCATTCTCAGTGATCACTAATAATTAGTAATCCCTGGTTTAGGGCCTGGGTCCTGACCTGGATCCTGTCCTGGGCAGGAGCAGACCCAATGGCATTGTCATGAGATCCCAAGCTCTGTACAGTCACTCTTCCGTCCGGGTTACTTCTGCTGCAGCCCTGGAGCCTGGCACACTGCCAGCTTCGTCTTAGGCGACCTGAGATATTTTTTCAATGAATGAATGAGTGGACACAATCCAGCACCAGGCTTTGGGATAAATTGAATTTGGTTGGATTATTTCTGGAGTAGCTGAAAGGAGATAGAATGCAAGGGGTAAATGTGAATCAAAGCAGAGGAAGGGAGCCAACACCAGAAAAGTATCAAATGTGCTATTTTAGTTTTTTCCCTCAAGGGATTTTTGTGAGGCAAAAAAAAAATGAGAGATAAGGGGAAAGTTCAGGCAGAGGACTTCATGAACTTCTCAGGAACTCCTCAGGGAGCTTGGAGTGTGAACATGACAATTGAAATGATTCACAGGCTTAGAACAAAGCAAGGGTCCTGGGTATCATTCTTCTGGCGCTGGTCATGTGACATTTGGGCAGATCATCCAGCTTAAAGATTAGACTTGGTCCCCGCAGGACCTTTCTTGAAATCAGATTCCTCCCAGGATGGCTTAAAACTTAAAACAACATGACAACAAATATCTTTACAATGGGTTATATTGTAGTTAAGGGAACTTCAGCTCAAGGCCACATTCCCTGAAGCATGCTTTTAATTTTTTCTTAATAACTTACAAGGGAGATTAATAGGGTTTTGTGGAAGACAGAAAAGGGTGAGTAGAGCATATATTAAGCAGATTTACTTATTGTTGTAATTCTCAGAGCTTTTAATATTGACATTATATGAATATTATGAATCTCTAAGAGAATGAGCATGTGCATGTGTATATATATCACTTATCAAAACCAGAATGCTGCAGAATATTTTATGGAAATACTGACTTATTGAGTACTTTTACTCTTGTGCTAAAGAAATTCCCCTTAAATGTCAACACTTTTAAGGGTCTTCATTTCCTTTTTATAAGGCACAGCAAAAGCCAAAACGAAAGTTTAAAATCCCAAAACATATTTATATTTTTTTAAATAAGAAAGAAATATATTTCCCCTTATATTTTGGGGTTTTTGTTTGTTTGTTTTGCTTATAGAAGCCAAGACTTCCATTCTTTTTTCTTTCTTTTTTTTTTTAATAAAATAGTCCTTTAGTGACCATCAGGAAGATACACCAAAACTGTTTTTCTGAAAGAACATGAAGTTAGAAAGCAATTTTACTAAAATAGAATTTTTAAAACTACATTTAAATGAGGTTTAACCACAAAAGCAGAGTTAGAATGTGATTCTACTACCATATTTTTAGAATTAGAATGAGTCATGATTTTCATATTTCCTAAGAGTATTGTCTTATAATTTGCCCAAAGATTAGATTTTACTTTCTAGTGACCCCAAAAGTGTCAATACCTGCTTATAAAAGCTTTGATTTGGACCATGTAGGCTGCTGAAAAATTTTCAGACTTTTTCTCATTAAAACGGGATTATGCTCTAGGTGACAGTATCACTCCTGCATCCCAGAGGCTCATATGATCAGAACTTATCTGTTCCTTTTTTCCTTGCAATAACGTTATTTTTCATAGTTACTGAGTATAAGATATTTGAGAGGAATCTACAACTTTTGAATTCTTTTCCTCCTAAGGAAGTCAAAAGACAATAGATCATCATCAGTTTGTTTATTCTTCATTTCACTCAAAATATTGTTCCACAAATTCCCTGCACCTTTCTTCCTTTTCTTAAGCAGATTCGAGGGTACTATGAAATACACAGAACTGATAGTAGTGATATGTATTGGCCTTGATCCATTGTTACTTGTCAAGTAAGAAGTGTCTCCTGCAATTTGAAGCTAAATTTTTGGTTCATGTTGGTATAATATTCATTTATTTTCAAAAAAACAAAAACAAAACAACCAAGTACAGTAGGTACAAGTAAGAAATACATGTCATTGAAGACTTCTTAAATTAATTTTTTTATTGGCCTATAATAATTATACATAAATAGTGGTATTTGAAGCAACTTTTTATTTGACCACTATCTGTTCCCTTCTGCATTCTGACAGGAGCTTCTCCTCCCTGTAACACAAAGGAATAGAGCAATAAAGGTTGAGTCTATGCTAAAGGGTGGTTGGAGAGGCGGCATCAAGGCATCAAGGAACAGACAGAGTGGGGTTGCAGGATGAGCTGCATGAGCCTCTCAGCACATTAAAACAGAGGACAGAAGGAGAGGGGGCAGGCTTTATTCTCTGCCCACACTGGCTTAGGAGCTGAGTCTCCCTGGGCAGCTGTGATGCTCCACACCTATCACTCTCAGCAGGAGGCCCCTCTCACCAGAGTCCAATGCTACTTCTTTCTCCCTTGACTATTCTATCCTAAGGGGAAAATGACCTGCTGGTGCCAGATTCTGGATGCCTCAAATTTCCTCATTTCCTTAACCCTGCCTACACCTCTCAGTCTTTTGATTAAAGTCTCTTCACTGAACCATCTGAATTCTGTTCTCTATGGGAGCCTCACTGATACACCTACTGACATTCCATTTCAAAAGGAAGCTATTAAAAGAGACCCAGATGGGGGAGGGAAGAATAGTAGTTCACTGGATCAGACAAAGGGGGATGAAGGGAAGAGAGGGAGGATGAGTTTAGGAAAGACAGTAGAATTAGTTGGACATAACTTTCCTATGTGCATATATGAATACACAACCAGTGAAACTCCACATCATGTACAACCTCAAGAATAGGATCTTAATTAGGATAAGTTTGTATATGATTTTGTGCCAAAATACATTTTGTATATGCCAAAATACATTTTCCTGTCATGTATATCTTAAAGAAGAGCAAATAAAACATAATAATAATTTTAAAAAAAGAGACCTCTGACTGGGGTTGTAGCTCCGTGGTAGAATGCTTATCTAGCATGTGTGAGGCACTGGGTTCAATCCTCAGCACCACATAAAAAAATTAAAAAATAAAATAAAGGTATTGTGTCTATCTATAACCTAGAGAGAGAGAGAGAGAGAGAGAGAGAGAGAGAACAGAATAGGTTTCCTTCTCAACTTCAATCCAAATATTGTTTAGGAATATGGTCTTTGGGGTCAGGCAGGTGTGTTATTTTTAAATATTTTTTAGTTGTTAATGGACCTTTATTTTACTTACTTATTTATATGTGGTGCTGAGAATCAAACACAGTGCCTCACAAGTGTGAGGCGAGCACTCTACCGCTGAGCTACCACTCCTGCCCCGCAGTCATGTTCTAGATGCACTTAACCTTTCCATCTAAGCATAAGTTTTCTCGTTCAGAAAATGGGAGTAAACATAGTATCTAACTCCTTTGATGGTTGGGTTAAATGAGATCATGTTATTAAAGCACTTGGGACAGCACAGTACTTATAAAATATACAACTTAATAAATTGGAACTCTTATTCCATTATTTCCATTTGAAACTCTGAGAATGTTTATTTCTTATTGATTGTTCAATGTTTCTTATTTGTGAAACTAAAAGCCAAACACATCACAGGACACTATTTGTCTTTCCCCACTTGGACATTGAGTGTTCCAGGGATTTGCACTTGTAGATTAGGGATCAATGGCAGAGACAGAAGGGATGAAAAGCCTTAGCCCAAGTTACTTTTAGGTAATACCATTGCTCCTGCAACCCCCCCAAACCAGCATCTCATTTTTCACCCTTTCCACATCAGGTTATCATACACTCACCTATTTTAGATAATCCAACACATTTTCTTGTCCCTAGTGCAAAGCAGAATCTCTCCCCTTCTCATCTGCTCACTCGAATTATATTGAATCAGTTTGTATTAAGTTTCATTGTGAATGACCAAAACCTCAAAAGAATAGCAGCATAAAAAAGATGGAAGTTATTCCTACACCATATAAAACATGGGAGAGCTGTGAGGGCTGGTAGGGAGCTCCGGGGTGTCTTGCACGCAAGCTCCCCCTCTGTCTTGCTCTGCATGGCCTCAACCTATCTTTAACACGAAGGTCTAGCATCACAGCCATATTGCAAGCAGCAGGACAGAGTCAGGAGAAAGACAAAGAACTACACTAGTTTTCTCTTAAAACAAGAATCTTGAGGGCTGGGGTTGTGGCTCAGTGGTAGAGCGCTTGCCTAGCACGTGTGAGGCACTGGGTTCAATCTTCAGCACTACAAACAAAAATAAATAAAATAAAGTTATTAAAAATTTTTCAAATAAAAAAAAGAATCCTGGAGGTTGCCATTCAACATTTCTGCCTATGAGCTCATAATTAGAACTCAATTGGATGTCATCCTAGGTATAAGGGATGCTGAGAAATTTTGCCCTTATTCTGTGAAGTCATGGGTCCAGCTAAACTTCAGTAACAATGAAATAAATATAGAGAGAATACTGGAAACAGCAGATTCTGACACAGATACCTGCCTTTCTGCCACTCCCCTTCTTCCTTACAGTTAATAGGAAAGACGGGCAAGGAATTTTTTTTTAATCTATGTCATTTCAAACAGTTAAAGGAGGGCATTTAAAGTAATTTTCAGTCCCTTAGCATGGTATGGTGTCCAATCAAAAGTAAACTGGAGGGGCTGGGGCTGGGGCTGGGGCTCAGTGGTAGCGCACTTGCCCAGCATATGTGAGGCACTGGGTTCGATTCTCAGCACTGTGTATAAATAAATAAAATAAAGGTGAATCAACAACTAAAAAAAATTTTTTTTTAGTAAACTGGAGTAAACTGGAAAGCTGTACTGTGTCCCACTCTGTCCCCACATCAGACTTTTCTCAGAGCACAATTTCCAAATGTGAGCCCCAGAAGAACTTGTCCTAGACTAGAGCCACAACCTGAACACACCAAGAAGTCAAGGCACAAAATTGGATGTTACATTAGCCATAACTGGAATTACAGAATATGTGTCATATCTAAAAGATGGGAACAGCTGGGTGTAACAGTATAGTATCTTTCACATGAGAGCATGGAGTCAACTAGTAGCCATGGCATCCTCCTGGCATGTCCATCCTGTTACCTTGTGACCACCTCCACAATTCTTAGGACTGGAGTGTTATTATAGGTTTCGAAGTAGACAAACAAATACGATCAGAGTTGTGGTAACAATATTAACCCAGTAGGGCGTTAAGTGATTAGGAAAGGAAGAGATTGGAGATGACACCAGGGAGCAGATATGGCGCAGTCCTTGTCCATGGTTAATGACAAGTGGGGTGCTCAATGGGAATAGAAAGACTATCAATAGAAATTTACTCCAGAGGATACAGAAGCAGAGTGTTTGATGGAGAGGAAGTAGGAGGATGTTTGAAGAAGGAATCTGCCAATTTTATATTTTCAAGACGTCTTTTTGTGGGGAACTGCTCCTATGCCACTCTAATTGTGATGAAGTTGCCAAGTGAAGAACTCTACCTTCTGACTAAAGGTGTGTGTGTGTGTGTGTGTGTGTGTGTGTGTGTTCCTGTGTAGTGGTGGAAGCAGCCAATCACGGTATCTCATTCTGTTGGGCACAGTAATTGCTCCAGGGATGGAATGTGCCCTAGTCTAGGCCAATCAGTGTCCTTTTCTGGTATTCCATTCAGAGCTGGAGTAGGAGAGGACTTTGTTTTGGAAGTATGTGAATGGGGACCACCAGCAGCCATTTTTCTTGCAACATCAATCTGTGGTAGGAAAGAATGAAACCAACATAGACAAGTGGGCAGAGGATACAGATGGCCACCTTCTTTGAATTCCTGAGTCTAGTCAAATCAGAAGCTAGATCAATTCCCGCTAAATCAATTCCCACTTATGTGACCCAATAAATCTCCTTTTGTGCTTAAGCTAGTTGGGTTTGTCACTTGTAATCAAAACAAGTCTGAACTTAAAAGGAGAAGAGTAGAATGTTCTTCCTATTAGAAATATGCTTAACAAGCTTCTACAAGTCCACAGTAAATTCAGTGGAATGAATCTAAGAAATATTTGTTAGCCAACTACGGACAAGTCAAAGTTATTTAGGATAATGTTAGGAAAACTGGTTTTGCTCATTTTTGTTTCTCTCTCTCTCTCTCTCTTTTTTTTTTTTTTTTTTTTAATGGTGCTGGGGATTGAACCCAGGGCCTTGTGCATGCAAGGCAAGCACTCTACCAACTGAGCCATGTCCTCAGCCCCTTATTTTTCCTTTTATATGGATGGTTTTTGCTTTTCAAATTGTAAAAGGAAGAGGAATAGTAAGGTAATCACGGAACATGGAATAGATTGAGAGGCAAATAAATGAGGTGGGAACCAAGTTGGAGAAGCCCAGAGGGAGGAATGTCATGGAAAGGGAGCAAGCCTGGCAGTCACAGTTCCAGCTCTGCCACTAACGATTGTCTGCTTAGGTATGCCTCTTAGACTAAGTTGTAACTTCTTTCTCCAAGAAATAAAGAGGCCTGGAATAAAGTGTACTTAATGTCTGTTTTGAGTAACAGTCTAATAGTGTAGTATATGTCCTATTTCTAGTTGGAAAACAAAAGAGACAAGGACATAGGGAGCATCACCACTGGACTTCCAGCTATCAAGAGCCTGAGCTCAGGTTTCCCAAGGGGTCCTACTCTGAGAGAGGCTGCTCCAACTGTTACAGAACCAAGGTCTTCTAGGAACTGAAGCAGGGTCAAAGCCCCCCTTCAAACCCCAGTTCTTGAGATCAGGTCAGGAAGATCTCAGCCATGTCACTCAAAGTAGCAAGCATGAGTTTATTAGAAGGGATGGGAAACAGGAAAGGGGGACAATTTTATTTTATTGGGTATACCAGGGATTGAACCCAAGGGCGCTTAACCACTGAGCCATATCCCCAGCCCGTTTTAAATATTTCATTTAGAAACAAGGTCTCACTAGTTTGCTTAGGGTCTTGCTAAGTTGCTGAAGCTGGCTTTGAACTCTCGATCCTCCAGCCTTAGGCTCCCAGTTGCGGGGCTAACAGGTGTGTGCCACTGCTCCCAACTAGGGGGATAGCATGGCCTGCCTCTACTGCCCTCCAGTTTTATTGGGGGTCCCACGGAAGTTTCCAGAGAGTCCCACCCAGGTGCACCTCTTGACTTTTGACTGATAGCAGGATCACATGGGACTTTCAAGTCCCCACTGCCCTGACAGCTCTAGGTCACTTTGGCCAACAATCAAAGTGGAAACTATTCTTACAGATTTTATAGTTAGAGGGGATTATCCTTATCTGAGTTTTGGGCTCTGGTCTGTATAAGAATGACAGAAGTCCCCCATCCCCTTCAGGATAATTTGTGTTCACCATATTAGCATTTCAGGGCCTGCATCTCTCCTGCAGATAACAGGTAGTTTGCTGAGGAATGTAACATCTCCTGCGGACTTAAGCCAGGCATGGCTGCAGGTAAATTTCTTTTTTAGGAAAAAAGTATGTGTGAGTCAGCACAATGGGCCCACTTTATAGACTTATTCCCTTAATCTCACATTTCCAACATTCTTTTCTCTCTCTCCCCTATTACAACACGCCCCCAAACCAGCCTCAGATTATCCCATAGGCAGTTAAGGCTCTAAGTTTTCTTCTCTAAGACATGTTCTGCAATAAGAAACTGTTATCACGGGGGTGAGGGGATGGTGTGGAATTCACTCCAGGTCTTCTTGTTTTGCTAAAAAAGTCATTCCCTAGGCTGAGAGGGCAGAACCAATCTAATCTCCCCCTTCTCTCCTCACTCTTTCCCACCCATGGAAGAAATCCTAAATCAGACTAAATCCCATCCAGATGAGCATTACCTGGAATCCATCCAACATGGCAGGGGCAGACCACCTGTGGAGAGCTGAACAAACTAGCTGCACATAGGATAATCCAATAGCCTGCCATGATCACATCCAGGAAGGCAAGGGAGGAGAGGGGACAAGGGGGAGAAGAGGTGAAAAAACATAGGAAAGAAATTTGCTCCTGGTCCACAGTAGAGATTGATGGGTAGAAGAAATGAGATTTCCTCTAGCTCTTTTAAACTTTCTCCCATTTTTGCCAAAATGCTTAGCAAGGAGCTTGTTGGTTCATAAACTAAAGAAGCTGAATAAGTACTTAATGAACAAATCAACAAACAGATGAACAAATCTGTTGATCATCATGTTGACTCTTTTTGTGGTTCTGGGTGTTATGAACCCCCAAAATGAGATGCGCTCCCTGGAAGAGAAGGGACAAGGACAGGGTTCCTCCTGTACACTCTGCCGAAGCTGCCTCCACACTCCAGACCAGACAGGCAGAACAGTGAGAACAGGTGGCAGTACCCAGGGTATTTCCTTCTCCCAAGGAACACAGGACCATGCAGTTATTTGTCCTTGGCTTCTGAGAACTTGAAGTCTAACTGAAAAAGACAGTAAATGCTCATATAGAACAATTATATGAATCATACAAATCAATAAGTAATCAACCTTAAGTAATGCAGGGAGAAGTATGATTATAATTAGAAAAAAGAAAAGAGACATGAGTGGAGCTGGAATGATCCAGAAACCTCCATTAAAGAAGTAGATCTAATCTTGATGTGGAGAACAGGTTCATTCACATGGCAGGGGAACTTGGGTTAATTTTCTGGACCCTAACTCCCATCGAAGGCATCAAAGTGTTATTTTCCAGATGCATGACCAAGTCCCCTTTCAATTTTCCTCCTACAGTCTGATGGCAGGTGAGATTGAGATTTCCATCACCATTAGAGCAGAGGGGGACTCCACAAAAGGCAGTGCAATTTGAGTGCTGATGAGGCCAACAGGTTGGATTCTGAAGGTTGTTATTGCTGCCAGGCTGCAACCTAGACATATAAATTTGCTGCTTCAAATGTTCCATCAGGAGAATCGGCTGGGGAGCACTAATCCCAAGTGAAACCGTCTTGATTACAAAAGAAGAAATGACAACTCCATATCATTTAACTGCTGAACCTTCCAATGAAATACAAAGCGGCATTGAAGTTCTCTGCCTGTAATGCCATGGTTTAAGTAGTTAATCTTATTTTAGCTGAATGGCATGTTCATTACAGCAAATAAGTAGGTAATGTGTGGGATTATCGAACAGGAAAGATAAATTAAACCAGTTATGGGCATCGTGTTGATGTTTTTTAACTGTCCATGTTAACTTGGTATTTTTCAACAGTCAGATCTAATAAACACCCATTTAGCAAGATTAAGCCAATGGGACTCTTGCCCAGAAAAGGTATTATGTATGACTTCAGATGCTAGTTTTAGGGGTAGCAGTTCATGATAGCCAGCACAGGCTCCAGCCTGGGATTTCCAGTGCTCAAAGGGAGCATTCCTACATGTAAGGTAGCATTCTCACTTTGCACGATAAATTACGTTTTTATCATTTATACTTTTCATGGCAACTGCAGATCTTTTCTTCAAGGTCTCAAACAGCCCTTGGATCTGCTATGAAGACACCTATGACATAATACAGTGTTGTTCAGGAATGTATTTTGTCATCTTTCCTCAAATAAGCATTACTCTGACTCTAAAATCATTCGTTAAACTTTGGGTACAAAAGACAAAGGCGATATTGTCCCTGAACCGGAAGAGATTACAATCTAATTAGGAGAGGAAGGATAATCACAAATTAAGAACCTTGGAAACAAAAGGAAGGGGTATACATCAAGTGCCAAGTTGCATTTGTACATAGTGTAGCTCATAGGGAAAAGATGGCAAATACTTACTGAGCAGTATGAAGTACTAGGTTTTTGTTATAATGTTATAGGCTCTTTGTATACCTAATCTTATTTAAGTTGAATAATAATCTTGTGAGGCAAATATTATCACCTCCCATTTCACAGGTGTGGAAACAGAGACTCAGAAATTTAATCTGCTTGTTCAACTTTGGGGAACAACAGGAGTTTAATCCCAGGTTTGATTTCACAGTCCTTGCTTTCTCCTTATGGCAAGTTGCCTCCTTAAGGAATACAAGATGGTTGGGCTATAACTCAGTGTTAGAGGGCTTGCCCAGCATGCACTGGGCCCTGGGCTCAGTCTCCAGCACTGCCAAAAAAAAAAAAAAGGGCCAGAGCAGAAAGAAATTATAAAAGATGTCAAGAAGGAAGAAGGAGTGGAATTGGATCTGAGTCAGAACACATCTTTGACCCAATTTAAAAGTGATAAAAGCTCTGAGGAGTACAACACATCTGTCAACTCTGCTTTCAGAAACTAAGCCTAATGGATAATTCAGAAAATTTCCCTTTTAAAAAGTTTGTATCCATTCACACTCTCCCCTTGTGAGGATGGCCTGAGGCCTGAGCCTAAGTAACTCCATTTTAAAAACTCCAGTTTGAAACCTGCAGTCTGTCGAGGCTCGCCTAATGGAGCCCTCCAGTATGGCCCGCAGACACAAACAAGTTACTTCCCCCGACCCTGATAAACTCAGAGTGAAGCCTCTGGCAGGCTGTCCTTGCCTGATAAGAGGGAAAGACAAAAAGATGAGGGTGGGGACTGCCAGACCAGAAGTTTTAACCCCAGGGTTAATGATGTCACTGAGAAATCCTGGTGGTAGCTGATAAGGATTGAAAGGGAGGTCAAAAGCCCCCAAATTTAGTATAAATAATAGAGCAAATAAACAGATATTCAGCCATCTGACACTGATGCACACAAGCTGGAGAACCTGATGAGGACCTGGACTGACATTCCATCGCTTGTCATCGTTTGCCTAATCCTCTGCGTGGTCCTCACGCTCTCAAACTCTACAGCCACATCTTGACCCTGGTGAAAGCCACAATTTCTCCCTAGGACTGCCTCCTCAGCCGGCCATCAGCTCCACCCCAGGAGAAGCCTGCCTTGGTTCCTGATCTGATCACCAGGGTCTGAGTGAGTGTGCATCTGCTGGACATAAAGCCTAAGGCTTGAGACTTTGATCTGACACTTGAACTTATCACGCAGAGGGAATGTCTGTCATTAGTCTATCATGATTAAGTGTGTTTGCAGTGCTTAGAATTAATTAATCTAGAATTGTTTGCTGTTTATTGACTATGTCTATTGCAGTGCTAGCATTAAGGATTGTCATTTTCTTGATTAAGAACCTATAGAGTGAAATTGTATTGAGCGATTTGAGTGAATAAAACATTGGAAAGGGCAGAAGTGTATAGACATTCTTTATTTCTCCTCCTGGACTGCATAAGTCGCACCTTTTGCCCATTGCGACACCCCTCAAGTGATTATTCTTATGTCAACACCAGATATTACCATTCCTTTTTAAAAACTGCCAATCCATTACAATGGAATACAAGTTTGCAATGTAGCTTTAATATGTGAATGGTTACAGGCTGGGGATGTGGCTCAAGCGTTAGCGTGCTCGCCTGGCATGCGTGCGGCCCAGGTTCGATCCTCAGCACCACATACAAACAAAGATGTTGTGTCCGCCGAAAACTGAAAAATAAATATTAAAAATTCTCTCTGTCTCTCTCTTTAAAAATAATATGTGAATGGTTAGGTTGAACACCTATTTATTTTGTTATGGGCTAGGCTATATGGGCAATAACCAAATAACCATTTTGCCCTGAGACTCCACGTCATATAAGAAAGTTTCTCCCATAGAAAGCTACCTGTGTACCCATCAACAGTTTTTTTAGCATAGCATGCTTGACAACACAAAATGGCAATTCTTATACAATGTGGAAGTGTCCTCTCTTTGGTTCCCATTTTTCTTGGACAATGTACCCTGTCAGAGATTGTCTAGATGCTAGTAACTATTCTTTTTTTTTCTAATTCTTTTGTTTTTCTAATTTAATCATTTTAGAGTCTTGAATGAATCTTTCACATTTTTTTAAATTTTTTTATTATTAGTTGTTCAAAACATTACAAAGCTCTTGACATATCATATTTCATACATTTGATTCAAGTGGATTATGAACTCCCATTTTCACCCCGTATACAGATTGCAGAATCACATCGGTTACACATCCACTTTTTTACATACTGCCATACTAGAGTAATTATTCTTTAACTTGTACCCAACTAGGGATGTTTTGACCCACTCCCTTTTCTGCTTATGATTTTAGATTGAGAAACTGATGTGACTCCATTTTTGAGAAACCAGCCTCTACCTCAGAGCAAAGCCTGTCCAAGAAAGGGGGCGTGACCCTTGTCCTTGGAAAAACCCACAGAGCACTTCCAGGCAGATAGCCACCCTGCTGAGTTGTTTGTCTGTAAATAACAGGAGAGATCTGCGGGTGCCAGGTGTCACTGACTCAATCAGGCTAGGTGAGGACCCATAGCAACTCCCTAGCAACCACCAATCTGCTAGTTCATGGTGGTTGATAACATGTTGGGAAACCATGTAGTTTAGCACGTACACCCCACATGGCTTAAGCCAATCAGTTCAAATGAATCCCCCTCTTGTACTAGCCAATCACCCTTACCCAACTTGTTCCCGCCAGTGAATGTGCTAATCATGTTTTAGAGTTGTTTTATGATTTTCCCATGGTGTGTGATGATTTGCTAAGAGATGCTATGATGTTTGTGAAGTCCCTGCCTTCCCCAAAGACTGTATAAAACTGCTGCAAACCCTGGGACCTCTCAGCGTCACCAATTGTTGTGTGTGCACAGAGGACTGAGCTAGCTTGCAATAAATGCCTCTGGGCTGCTTACATCGATCTTGGTCTCTGTTGGTCTTTTGGGGGTCCCGAACTCGAGCTTATCAAGATCTCATGACGTTCATTTATGGTTTTAAATCATAGCAACAGGTATTTATGCTTTAATATGGTTTTGGACTATAAAAGGTGTACTCAAACCCTGGGAGAGGGTCAAAGGGTACAGACTTGCAGCCTACCCCTTGGTCTCCCAGCTAGTGGATCCAGAATGCCTGCTGGTGAATAAAGTTTCCGTCTCCTACTTTAAGATGGACTCAGTGATTTCTAGTCAGTTGACTGGCTGATGAGATGAGCCAGGTTCAAAAGAGCTGACTGCAACATTAAATTAAGAAAATGGTGAAGAAATCACGCAACACACAGACATGAGTTTCTCAGGTCGAGGGTGGGACTCTAGTCTACGACCTCAAGGGTCCTCTTCCTCAGTGGAAGGCAAGAGAACGAATGCACCCAGAACCTCATTATTTATTCGATAGAATATTCCACCCAAATAAGGTAGGGAATAGAATTTCAGAAGGGGTTGGTTGCCCAATCCCATTTGGTAACACTCAAGCCCAGAGCTGAAGCACTTCCTTGCTGAGTGAAGGTAAGACCCACTTGCTTTGCACAGCACTTGGCGTTCGAAGCCGGTTCAATACCTTCATTACTCAAGACTGAAGTGGGCTGCTTTGCTTGTGCGCAGGGCAGCCCCCTGACAGTGATTTATTGCAATCTCGCCTTAACAATCTCTCTACTGGTTAACTTTCTTTGTGTTAGAATTCTCTACACCTTTTCCTTTGCTGTTTTTCTATATTTACCTCCAGTTAATTTTTACTTTAAATTTTATGAATTAAAATTATCTAATTTATAGAATGCTTTATATATTAAGTAACACATTGTTACATATGTTCCATATTACTTCTCCCATTTAAAAAAATGATGAAAGTATTTTGGTTTTACACAGAAAAAAATTCATGAGTTTTTTTCCTTATAATTTCTGCAACAGCATCCTGGAAATATAGCTATAATGAGAAATAATCTTCATAAAGTAGATAGCTTTCTAAAAATGATAGTTTAAGTGATAAGGGACAGCCAGGGCATATTTGCAGGATTTTTAAGTATCCTCCAGGACTACAACCCTGCAGTTATGCAGAATCAGGACTCCAGTGAGGTTCAGAGTATTAAAGTGAAAGGACAGGTGATGCTTGATGGCTATAGAACTAAAGGATACCTCAGTTACACAGATTTTTTTTTTAGGACCCCAAACTCCTGGAATAAAAAACTCTCACATGCTCAAATTATACTATTTTTAGCATCCTGATGGAATGAGTTCACAAATATTGCATTTCAAATTTTCGTCTCCATATTTTACAGTGAGATTCAGTTTCCTTTTTGTGCTATGTTCATTGGGTCTGAAATTAAGAGAACGCCGACTTTGACTCCCTCCCTCTTTTGCCTTAATCTACTTAATGATATTTGGGTTTAAATTTACCATCTCACTATTAATTTTATTTGTTCTATGTGCTCATTTCCTTTAAAAAAAAAAAAAGTTGATGGACCTTTATTTTATTCATTTCTTTTTATGTGGTGCTGAGAATCGATCCCAGTGCCTTGCACATGCTAGGCAAGCATTCTACCACTGAGCCACCACCCAGCCCCCCTCATTTCCTTTTGATTTGGCTATATTGATATTTCCTCTTCTATTAGTTTAGTAATCATACTTTTATTTTTCTTTTAGTAGCTAAAGATTTCAATATTAACCCTAATCTCCAGTGGTACTTGGACTTTGTTATCTTCTTTGCAAATAATATGACAATCTTAAAACACTTTAGCTTCAAGAATCCTGTTATGGTTAATTTTGTGCATTGACTTGAATGGTCACGCTCATTTCACACTGTTCCTGAGACACTGGATTGCAGCAAAAATAAGTCCTGAGTGGATGGCAAAGTCCTGGTGGGCAAAGCACGCCAGGCATCACAAGGTCAAACAGACCTTTAGCTCTTTCCACAATCTCCGATATTTCCTAAATGCTCCCCCAGTACACATACAATCTAATAATGCACAGTGAATATGCTAGTCACACAGCTTCATGACAAATGCCCCCAACTCCCCCTTCCCACATAGATTGCCACCCCTACATGGAATTCCCCTATACATTCAGAAATCTCAGGGTAGAATTGTGAGTGGGATGAGCATAAATTTAATATAAAGATATATTTGTTCATCTACTCTCTTCATGTTGTCTGCATCTGATTTTTTTCTGCCCATTCCACAATTACTATTAATTCTTGAACCCCATAATGAGAGATGGCATGTATATGGAAACAGGGAGAAGGGTGCTAGATTTTGACTAGTATAAATAAACATGGTACCTTATTTAGTGGATGACAGCCAGGATATAAAGAGGATTCAAAAAGCCAAGGTCAAGTCCTTTTGTATTTCAGCTCCTATTACTTTCCTGGAAATACCACTTCATATGAATGCAGAAAATAAGGTACTAACCAGAGAGGGAGAAGAGAGAGACTCTGGTCCTCTCTGAAAACAGGGATGGCTACAAGGCTTGCTGTTGTGGCTACCGCATTGAAAGATACACACAGTTCCCAGAGCCTTCTGCTACCTTCTGGTCTCCTCCATTTCAAAATTATTAGCTGAATAAACAGATAATAATTTTCAATCCTGCCTATTTACACTCTAGTTGTATACAATTATTCCAGACATTCCAAACTTATTTCCAATGCCCATTGGGCAAATCTTTTGGATAAAATCTTGAGTATTGTAATAAGACAACAGAATAATTACTACAGTATCTGACTAAAATGAACCTACCTTTCATTTTAAAGGGTTGAAAAAAATTTTTAAACACTTTTTTATACCTTTATTTTATTTTTATGTGGTGCAAAAGATCAAACACAGTGCCTTATGCATGCTAGGCGAGTATTCTACCACTGAGCCAAAACCCCAGCCCCTGAAATATTTTTATTGTATTTGGGTGCTGAGATGGATTTTTAGAATACCTCTTTATCATAGGAAACTCCAACTTTAAAAATCATTACTGAAGAACTTCACACTTTAAGAAGCACAGATTAGTCAAATTATCTTTTAAAATTCCTCTTTAATTCCAAGGAGACAAAGTTCCTGGTCATTAAATGTGTTATGTTTAACTAACATTTATCATAACCAATGTAATAATTTAGAACAAGCAAACTTGGAAGAGTTATACTTTGAAGTGCTATGTGTGCAATAGAGTATAGGCCAAAGCCCTTTTAATAATCAATATGATCATTTTTGAAAATTTTTAAAAGATAAGCAGAATATATAGTAGAGAAAACATTTGATTAGGTGTCTCAACCCTCTATGAATATTCTGCTTCCCTAGCTAAGAAGACAAGGAAGTAAGTCACATACTTTTTAGAGACATCCATGTAGTGGCCAGAAGGTCAGATTAGATGGTCTCTAGGGATCTGTCCAGCTCTGGGATTATATATGACCAAATAACCTCTATGGTTTCTTCTAGCTCAGAATATACACATAATTGGAACTACTTGGAAAGCTGAGGCAGGAGGATTGCAAGTTCCAGGCTAGCCTGGGCTACTTAGTAACATCTTGTCTCAAATTTTAAAAAATAAACATTAAAAAGGGATGGGAGGGCTGGGGATGTGGCTCAAGTGGTAACGCGCTCGCCTAGCATGAGTGAGGCACTGGGTTCCATTCTCAGCACCACATAAAAATAAAATAAAGATATTGTGTCCACCTAAAAACTAAAAAATAAATATTAAAAAAAAGGGATGGGCTATGTAGCTCAGTGGTAAAGCACTTGCCTAGCAAGCACAGGGCCCTGAGCTCAATCCCCAGTACTGCAAAAAGAAAAAACAAACAAAAAAAAAGATATATAATATATATGAGAACACATACCTACACACTTAGATACATAAATAAATATATGTGTATTCTACTCAAATCTTTAAAACAGCTTTTGGATATGTCAGATATCCAAGGATATATAATGGGAACACAGTTTTTCCCATTTAAAATTGTTTTACAGGTTAATAGTATATGTTTGTTTTCAAAATTCATTATGGGTGATGTCTATTTTTTATTTGAGGTCATGTCTTTGGACAGGAATGCAATCCTAACTACAATGTTGTTCTGGCACATTTCACTTTATAAGGAGTACACTGCAGTAAAAAGTAGAGCCCATCCATGAAACATTAGAAAATGCTGGTCCCAACAGAAGTAACATTTGCCAACTAAACTTTGATGTTATTCATTGATTTAGAATTACATGTTAAAATATCTAATGTGATCTTCACCACTCAAATTCAATCAAAAAATAATAATAATCCAAAAGCACATTTTTATTTGCAGTAAAGTTATAAGACAGATGGGCACTTAAACTCAATACATGAAAAACTTAGATATGATGTTAAATTACAACTGAAGTTTCCAAAAATGTATTTAAAATCCAATTACAGCATTGTAATTTCCTTAAATTACTTTATTTTAAAGTGTCAAAAACTTAAAGATGTTCTTGTGTTTATACATAAGCTGTATGTCTCAATTCAGAACTTTTCCATCACTACAGAATGAAATACCCCCTTTAGTGTAGCACTTAATTTTTATTTTTTAAAATCTACTAAGGCTGATGCAATTTCTAAAGAGCAATGACTCCACCATAAAAATATTAAAGGCTGTCTTTTCTTTTTTAAAGTGCTTATTAGCTTTATATCCCAAAGCAATGGTTTTTCCAACATATAATATTGAAAGGTGCTCACAAAGTCACTATGTATATACTCAAATATGTCATTTTTCTAACTTTGAACATAGTAAACTGGTTTCATCTGCATTAATGAAGATTGCTTTCAATGGCCCTCAAACACATGCTTCAAATCAAGACAGCTTTATTTGTACCAGCAGTGGGAATAGTAACAGCAGAATGAACTGCAGCATAGTTTAAATAGATCACAGTAGACCACGAAAAATGGTAACAGCTTTTGGATACGTCAGATATCCCAGGATTAGCCTTCTCTTCACTCTGCGTATGTGGTAAACACTTAAAAAAAAAAAAAAAAACTATTAAAACACTCTCTTAATTCTCTATGGAGCATTTTTTTAGTGTATAAAGAGTTCAAACCCTCTTACTATTTAGCTGAACTCTCCTTATACATAGGAGCCTTCATATTCTCAACATTTTTTTTTTAAAAAGCCTATTTTCATAAAGAAAGCAAGAAGGAATTAATAAATGAAATTTTCAATTCTACAATCCTGAGAAATAAAATCATAAACAATTCTAAAATTAAATATTTTTTTAAAGGCTGATACAAATATTCCAAAACAGAATTCGTTTTCTGAGAGTGAAAAGTTACTTCATTTTAGTCATATCATTTTTACCTGATTTACACACTTTAGGACAAAAACTAAACATCATCTTAATCTAACTGCTTCCTGTGTGAGACTATCATCTGATTCATGTCTCCAATATGTACCATTCAATAGTCTTACAATGAGCATCCCCTCAGGTCTGTTTTCTCAGCCTGAAGTTTTGTATTCCTCCTTTCTCTCCCTCCAAAAATTCCTATATATCTCAAGAGAAAATTTACATTAAAAAAAAAAAACTCACAATTTAAATACAATGTGATAATACTACATTTGATTTAAAGTTTTAATAAATTATAAATTGCCAAATAACTTAATGTAATTCATAATGCAAATCCCTGGTATAAAAAAAATCCATCGTGCCCTGAATATAATAAAGCAGTCCAGTGAATTCAAATTACTTATGAAATAAAAGCAAAAACAAGATGTAAAATACTATTTATAAAAGTCAAGTAAGAAACCAGTTACCATAAATCTTCTTACAAAGATAAATGTTATGTGGTTTACCACTTTGAAAAATTGTTAGGAAGGGCTATAATTAGTGGTTTCAAAAATGATTTTAGGGAAATCAGAGTTTGAATTATGTATTATTGTCATATATGACATATTAAATATATCTGTAACAATAATACTACAATGTCAGGGGGAGGGGCATGCGTAGTGGTACACATCTGTAATCTCAATTACTGGGGAAACTGAGGCAGGAAGATCTTGCCTTCAAGGCCAGCCTGGGAAACTTAATGAGATCCTGTCTCAAAATAATAAAAATAATAATAATAACAATACTGCAACGGAGAATAATTTAAATTAACTTCTGCACTTCCTATCTTTTGGCAAGTATATTTCTTTTTTAAAGTTTTTGCTATAAGTGATTAATTTTAAATGTTTGTCTTCAAAAACTTTTTTACTTGAGGTACTTATGTTCATAGGGAGATACCAGAAGTCTCAAATAGTAATAACATGCCTACAAAATAAAACAAAGATTGTTCTTGCATCTTTTGTTATTGTAACAAATATACTTTAAAATAGACAACACTGCTATGCTTAAAAATTAAAAATATCCAATTTTAAAAAGGGGTGAAAAGGAAAAAAAATTGAAAATTCTTATTTAAAAATAAATCTAAAGTCCTTGCATTTCTTAAGAACCTGACAGTTCTTCTTCTTTTCAATCAAGTTTTATCTTCCACCAAGATAAGTTTTATCATTCGTGTGATAAGATGTCAAGTCTTCATCTTGTTGGTTTCAGTTTGAATTTTCTTGAATGTTTGCACTACTGGTACTGGACTTGAGACGTTTGGCTAGATAAGACAAAAGTATTATATTTTAAATTTAATTTTTAAACATAATTATTTATTATTTTTATGTAAGCACAGTATTTATCTATTGTTTGAATCCAAATAGATTCAATCTTCTAAATATTAAATTCCATTTTTTCTACCAACTTTGAAAAACAACTTAGTTAGAAACTACATATGACATGGCTAGAAGTAGTACCAAATAAAACAAACATAATTTATACTTTCTTGAACATCACAATCTTAAATATGTAATATAGATAAAAGCAATCTACTTAGATGATAAAAGTGCTATATAGTATAATAAAAAGTCAGTGAAGCTGGGCACAGTGGCACAGGCCTGTAATCCCAGCAGCAGCTTGGGAGGCTGGCTTTGTGAATTCAAAGCCAGCCTCAGCAACAGTGAGGTGCTACACAACTCAGTGAGACACTGTCTCTAAATAAAACACAAAATAGGACTGGGGAAGTGCTCAGTGGTCAAGTGCCCCTCAGTTCAATTCCCAGTACAGACCCCACACACACACAAAAAAAGAAAAGTCAGTGAAAACTTCTTCTGATAAAGGGTAGCTAAGAAGATTCTACAGTAATTATTATGCTCAATTATGAAAAACGGAATGATTTCCCCCTAAGATCTGGAATAAGACCAGGATATTTAGTCTTATTCAACATCATGCCACTAATTTTGTCAGTGCAATATAGTGAGAAAAAGAAAAGGAATGGTATCCATATGGAAACAAAAAAATTTGCTTCTGTTTTCAGATTAAAAAAATAAATTTAGGGGCTGGGGGTGTAACTCAGTCATAAAGATTATGCTTAGTACTTTGTGTACCATCAGTGACTTGAAAAATTGTGCTCTATATGTGCAATATGAGATGAAATGCATTCTGCCATCATGTATAACAAATTACAATAAATAAATAATTTAATTAAAAAAGGAAAAAAAAGATTATGCTTAACATGTTCAAGGCCCTGGGTTCAACTCCCCAGTACTTCATGAAAAAAAAAAAAAATCAGTGAAAGAACTCTATAAAATACATTAAATGACTTACAAAAATAAATTGTATACCACATGCACATTCACAAACATATGCACAAACACAAATATATATAGCTTCAAAGAAAATATGTGACAATCAGTTTTGATTGTAGTGCTAATGGGATTGGGTTATTGGGGTTAACAGAAAAAAATCATCTTATTTGGCATGGTAATATGTTTTATTCTTACAGTTAAATAAGAATATTTCTCATTCGGAGCTTTAGAAATGAAAAACATCAGTGCCAGTGTGAGAGTACCTTATACCAGAAAACTAGGAATCTCCTGACTCCAATGGTTTGTAACCTAGAGTAGAGGTCTGATTTGGAAGACCTGCAATGGAACTCAGGCACCATTTTTGTTTGTTTTGATTTCAAGCTTTGTAAATAATTTTGATAGTCAAGAATGAGAACCCTGCTATAGTTTCAATCGGGATGTCCCGACTCCCACTGTTCATGCAAGACTCCCACTGTTCATGCAAAATGACAAGCTGACTTCCTGGACCAGTGTGTTTGCTTAAGCCTAAACTTAAGGGCAAACTTAAACTTAAAAAAAAAAAAAAAGCCTTTAGGGAAGAAAACTAAATCAGCAGTTTGTTTTTTTGTTTGTGATCTAGCGTATTACCAATTATCAAATTACTTAATAAACTGACCAGGCAGCAATACTGGTAGGTATATATACCTACAACTTCTTGCCTCTTTAGTCTCTTCCTGATAAATCCTCATGGCCTTTAAAATTCTCCCCACACCCCACCTCCAGCAATGGTGTAGAGGTAAATTTCAACCTAAAACAGAATCATACTGTGTCTCTACCTTTACTACATACTTTAATAATTGAGTCAGGGTCAGTGTATTCTTTGAGGACATGAATTATGCCTTGTTCCTTTATTCTATTTATTTTATTTTTTAAAAATATTTATTTTTTCTTCTTTTTTTTTAGAGAGAGAGAGAGAGAATTTTTTAATATTTATTTTTTAGTTTTCGGCGGACACAACATCTTTGTTTGTATGTAGTGCTGAGGATCGAACCCGGGCCGCACGCATGCCAGGCGAGCGCGCTACCGCTTGAGCCACATCCCCAGCCCCGTATTTATTTTATTTTTAAAAAAATTTTGGTACCAGGGATTGAACCCAGGGGTGCTTTACCACTGAGCCACATCCCCAGGCCTTTTTATTTTTTTGAGACAGGTCTAAGTTCTTAGGGCCTTGCTAAGTTGCTGAAGCTGGCCTCAAACTTGTGATCCTCCTGCCTCAACCTCCGGAGTCACTGGGATTGCAGGCGTGTGGTACCGCACCCAGTTTGTTCCTTTTTAATCCCAATTCCTACCACAATGCTAGTATTGTGGCAGGGATTCAGTAACTGCTTGTTATGGTTTGGAATGTGAGGTGTCCCCCAAAAGCTCACAGGTGAGATAATACAAGAAAGTTCAGAGAAGAAATGATTGGGTTGCAAGAGCTTTAACCCAATCAGTGCATTAATACTATGATAGGATTAACTGAATGGTACCTGGAGGGGGGTTATTGGGGTGTGTGGCTATGGGGTATATATCTGTATCTGGTGAGTGAAGTCAGAATCTTTGCTTTCTGATTATCATGTGAGCTGCTTCCCTCCACACACTCTTTCACCATGACGTTCTGCCTCACCTTGAGCCCTGAGGAATGAAGCCTGCTGTCTATGGATTGAGACCTCTGAAACCATGAGCCCTTAAATAAACTTTTCCTCCTCTATAGTTGTTCTGGTCGGGTCCTTAGTCACAATAGCGAAATAGCACACTAAAACACACAGGCAAGATATTATAGGTTGTGGGCTGGGGATGTGGCTCAAGCGGTAGCGTGCTCGCCTGGCATGCGTGCGGCCCAGGTTCGATCCTCAGCACCACATACAAACAAAGATGTTGTGTCCGCCGAAAACTGAAAAATAAATATTGAAATTCTCTCTCTCTCTCTCTCTCTCTTAAAAAAAAAGGATATTATAGGTTCTGTACAAACTGATCTACATATAATCATTTTTTTTAAGGTAAGTGTATTAGAAGTGAAATCAGATGAAGAAGTGCCAGAAGGATTTAAGGGGAAAAGAACTTTTAAAGTGTAGGGTTCTAGAATACAAATAATATTTAAGAGAAAAAAGATTAGCTTTTCCTCAAAAAAAAAATTCATTTTTAAATACTAAAATTACTAAAGGCCAAGCCCATTCTTTCCCTGTGACAATAAAGGAGAAATTTGTGTGATCCAAGAGTCACTCTTTTCTAGCTACACAGGATCTTCAAGCTAGTGCTTCTCTTGCTCTGCCCTGCTGGCAGGGGAGAGGGAAAGAAATCAGTCCACACTGAGCATGTGACATATGTCAAGGAACGTCCTTGGAACTACAATTCTCTTTTGTTCATAAACAAACGGCATGTTAGTTACAATTTTCTTCTGGACTACTCCACTTGTAAGTCCTTCTACCAGGACTCCGATGGCCTAAGAGCTATTTTATGTCCCTACTACTACCACGGTAGAACTGCAAGGACCCTGCTGATACTCTTCTGCTACTATCAACCTTATTCTGGGGATAATATAGCTTTCTTAGTTAATCATCTGAAATACATGCATCCTCAAGTTTGTTTTTTATTATCAGCACTCCTAAAATTCTCACAAATCTCTTCCATTAGTAAGCATAATTGTTAAAGGTAAAGCAGAAAGCCATTTTAGGCTGACATACTTTTGAGTTCTCAGAATATATATCATTTCTAAAACAGGCATAAACTTTTAAATGCAGGATATTATCTAAACAAATGAATAATTGTTTAAAAAAAAAAAACTTACGCAGAATGAGTTTGCGTTTCTTTTGCTCCGAGTGAAGAAAGCTACTAAGGTAGAAAACAACAGGTAGAAAGAGGATGAACACAGAAACAGCAATAACAGGCACTGTGTCACTGCAAGAGATTGAGCAGTTGAAAGTTCGACTCCAAAGTTTTCGAGTAATATTCATCTGAAACAACAAATAACATTATTCTATTTTATATTTAACTTGTCTTCAAGTTCTTATAATTATTTTGTTAATAATTACTCATTGTATAAATTTACATTAATATAAGCCAGGCATGGTAGTGCACACATGTAATCCCAGCAACTCAGGAGGCTGAGGCAAAAGAACCACAAATTTGAGGCCAGCCACTGCAACTAGTAAGGTCCTATTCTCAAAATAAAAAATAAAAAGGGATGGGGGCTTGGGGTTGTGGCTCAGCGGTAGAGCACTCGCCTAGCACACACAAGGCCCTGGGTTCAATCCTCAGTACCACATAAAAATAAATAAGTAAAATAAAGGAATTGTGTCCAACTACAACTAAAAAATAAATATAAAAAAATTAATTAATTAAAAAATAAGAGGGCTGGGGATAGATGTAGTTCAGTGGTAAGCATCCCTGGATTCAATTTCTAGTACCATAAAAATTTTTTAGGGTACTATAAATAAAAAAATAAAATTTACATTAATACAACAATGTCATATTCAAAATTCATAATACTGACCAAAGTATAACAATATCAATCACTCATAGCTTTCAAACAGAGAACTTATATTAATAGGAATGTAGTTAAACCCTGTTTCCATCCTTAAAAAATTTCATTATTTATTGAGAACCTACTTCAAACCAAGTAGTATTCTAGGCAATAGGAATAGGACAGTAAAAACAAAAGTCCTCATGACGTAGTGATTTTAAGTGCTTTTTAAACCATCCTGAGTATTACTAGTCCACTACAGTTTCTTCTGAGCTGCTGTGATAATTCACACTCATTATTCGCACCCATTAAGCTTATCAATTTTAATTTCAAGTGAGTTCTCTGCTCTGAGCCAGAAATTTCTTTCCTCTAATGCCTTCTCAGGCATCATATTGCCTAAAAAGCCATGATCGCCATCTAGTGGTGACCTATGTAAAGGCTGACTACATAATGGAAAGAAAAGATTTGTTGCTGACCATTCAATTAATACACTATTTACTAAGAGCCCACTCTATGCCAGGCATTATCCTACAGACTGAACAATGAACAAAAAAAGACAAGGTTCTTGTCCTCATGTGGTTTATATTTTAGTGAGAGGAGACAACTATAAACATAAGTATTTTCAGATTGTAAGAGTTGTAAAGAAATAAATGGGATAGGAAGTAACTGAGGAATGGCTTCTCAAATACATTATAGTAAAATCTAGACACTTTAATAAACAATGAGTACACAGTATAATTGAAAATAAACATACAATAATGCCCACACCTCTGAAAATAGCACACATTTTCAAATTTTTTTTTAAAAAAAGTAATAAATTGTTAATTCACTTGTGAAGTGCCTAATCAATTTCCATTTAGTTTGACAGACCAGGATATTCTACTTTATAACTAATACACAGTTATTGCTGGTTGAAGACTGGCAGATTACAATGTGCCTCCAAAAGAGATAATACTACTAATGGTATATTTAACAACCCTGCAAAATATGCATCATATCAGAAGCAAGTACTTACTGCATCTTCCACATCGATACATAAATGTGTTTCAGGAAGTTCAGCCTTATTATCAAGCTCATTCATTTTTTGCATTTCACTGTACAGACTGCTCAGAGTTTTGTATGCTTCACGACAGTTTTTACACACTTCTGAGTAATTTTTTGGTGGTAGAAGACCATGTGCACTCTCCTGAAGTCACAAAGGCAGATGTAATACATACAATAAACATCATAAATAATATCTCTGTTAATTATCTAATCTTCCAGAAGACAGGAGACAAATCTGGTGTGTTCAAGTGCTGAGCTGTGAGGTTGAGGACATTACTAAATCACCTGTATTATAGGTTCCACAGATTAGAGACCCGGTATATGAAGCACATGGCAAAATATTTGGCACTTTCTAAATGTCCTAAATGTTGAAAACCACTGCACCAGCCAATGTCAAATGTAGACAACACTAACTCATATGCCGAGTAACTTATAACTAAATGCCAAAGTTCTCCAATTATCTCATCAATAATATCTGCACATATCCATCCCATTGCTGCCTAAATAAAATATGTCCCTGCCTGTGCTGTCTTCACCAAAGTTTGCTTGAGACAGGACTTCCATAATGGGAAAGGAAAAGGCACTACAACTAGATCCCCACTCAATTCTTTATCAGAAGGCTCTTAATCTGGGCCTTTCTAGTCAAAAAAAAAAAAAAAAGAGAGAGAGAGAGAGAGAGAGAGAGAGAAACTCCAAAGAACTGGATAGCCTCAATAAGGGAAGGAGACATAACTTATGTTAGAATATCTGTTTTTTATACTTCTAGATTGACACATGTCCTTTCAAGAACAAGTTTACATATTGCTTTCTTTTTTTTTTTTTAGTGTGGGGGTGGTTACCAGGGATTGAACTCAGGGGCACTCGACCACTGAGCCACATCCCCAACCCTATTTTGTATTTTATTTAGAGACAGGGTCTCACTGAGTTGCTTAGAGCCTCGCTATTGTTGAGGCTGGCTTTGAACTCACAATCCTCCCGTCACAGCCTCCTGAGCCACTGTGATTACAGGCATGCACCACCATGCCCAGCTACACATTGCTTTCTATTCCCTTCAGTTTTTGCCATACTGTATGAAGAAAGAACATTAACTGAACATGGGAATTAAAGAAAAAAGGACAAATCAAAAAAATTAAACTGATGTAGCCTCTATAATGTTACCCTCACCATTTATTTGACAGAAAACCAGTCTCCCCTTAGTCTGCCATAAGAAAAAGCCCATCACCTAATTTTCACAGAAAAATTTAGCTGAACCCAAAATCAAACATTGAGCACAGAATCTTGATGGGGGATAATTTAGCCACTTTTATTAAAACTCAAAATGCACATGTCTTTTGATAATACAATTCCACTTCTCTGAGTCAACCAAACAAGTCTTCACAAGTATGCCAAGTCATATGAAAAAAGGTTCTCTGTGGCAGTGATTTTTAACAGTGAAGTACTGATATGTGGCATGACAGCTTCATTCTGCCTGTGGGGATAACCAGCACTTTGCAGACAGCTCCTCTCCATAGTCACCAGGACAGGCCAGATTTCCACAGAAGCTACCTGCAGGCACCTACTGCCCAAGCTGGACCTTACCTGGCACTTAAACCCACCTCCCTGCTATTCACCTGAACTGAAAGCTACTGCCACAGCCAACATCATCAAAATTTCACTGCTACTGCATTATCTGTTTTGCTGTCTCCTACTGACTCCTCTCCTGAGCTTTCTCCCTACACACAAACCCTAAAAAACACTGGAGTGTCCCAGGATGCAGTATTTGGGGCCCCTTTCCATCTCTCTACATTCACTCTTATCCAGATGGTGACTGTGAGCACCATCTGGACCTGCGGTCTCCCAAACCTCTATCTCCAGTTCACAATTCTTCCCGGAGCTCCAATCTCATTTATAACCAACCCCATGTGTCATCTCACCTCAGGTGTCTAATGGAGACATCCTACTTAACACGTTCAAAACAGAATTCTTAATCCCACTCCCCTACAAACTCACTCCTCCTTCTCCATGCCATCATCCTCTCAGCCACTCAGGACCAAAGCCTAGGATTACATCCAGATGCTTTGCTTTCCTTCACTAGCAACCCAAACCATTCCACCAGCAAATCCTGCACACAGACTTCTAAAATATGCTCTGAATTCACCTACTTTTCTTCAATGCTGCCAACAACACCCTCTCCTGTGCAGCCTCCAATCAGTTTGTACCTCCACACCTCCACTTTGGCCTGCCTTCACCTGAGCTCCTCTATGGAGCAGCCAAAGTGCTCTTGCAGCATCTGATGACGTCCTATGGAATTTATGCTTAAAGTGGCCTCCCCCATGCTTAGAATTTGTAGTAGTAGATATAATATTTCTAACTTACTAGAAACCTGGTTTTAAGGCTTCAGATTATTTGAATTATGGAATTCTACCTTGATCTGGGGAAGAAGTAGCTATTGTCTAATCTTGAAAACTGAGAGAGAACTACAGATTCAGACCTATTTCTTAAAAATCTTAAGATAAAAGATGCTTAAATATAGAAAATGAAACCATAAAAGTACTAAAACAAAATTTTAAAGTATCTCAATGTGGGAAAAAAAGCCTTCCTAATGTAATGAAAATACCATAAGTCATTATAAAATTGGTAAATCCAACAAAATTAAATTTTTCTTCATGATAAAAGAAAGCACAATGAAAAGACAACAAACTAGGAAAATAGCATTTGCAAATAACATCACAGAAAAAGGGCTAATATCCTACAAATATATTCATTAGAACACTGGTCTCTTAAACCAAAGAGTTCCCTGGTCAAATAGATTTGGTAAATGTGGTCAACACAAATGTCCATCTGAAATTTTATAAAATACATGAGTCCACTAAATTTTATAAAATACATGAGTCCACTAAAAGTCCTTAGTGAAGCATTTCCCAACCTTGGTAGAATATTAAATCCTCTTTTGACAGGTCACTTTATTAATGTCCTATAGAACACATTTTGGAAAATAGGAAATCTTTTTTGTTTTTCTCAGAGAAATTTATAACTCTATGTAATAACATTTATTAAACAGGAAATCATACATACTCACACTCAACACGTTTATATCTACTTGTGGGGATTACTTATTTATTGTGCAAATATAAAACTACAGTTTTTACCAAGGTTCCAATTTCATATTTCACTACCACCAGGCAAGTTCTAATACCAAAGTTCAAGGGTCAGAGATGGAAACAACAAAAACGTATAAGCTAGAATTCTTAAAGGCTACCTTTTGTATCATATTATATTATGTTTACCTTACTAAATATTATTCAAGTTTACCTTACTAAATAATGCCTTTTAAGGGTATAATAGTGAGTTAAGCAAATATTGAGGCAAAAAAAAGCTTCCTGTAGACAGAATCATACTGCACAGTGAAATACCCATTATTGCATAAACAAAGTCAAAGTCGGATTAAACAACATTGTGTTTTAATTAAACACCTGCATGCCTCAGTTAGTGTTTTCACACTCATTATCTCACCAAATCTTCACTACAAAAACACTTGAAGGCAGGCAGATCAGCTATTACTGTCCCTACTTTACAAATGAGAGAACTGCAGTCTTAATATCTGCAAGCAGAAGAACTGAAGAGCAGAAATTCAAACCTACTAATTCCTCTGAGTACAGATAAACACCAACAATGTCATAAAAACTTGGAGTTAGACATTATTCATTTGTACAAGACAGCATTTTAATCTCAAATATATATAAAGTACCTGAAGGTTATGCTCAAAGCAGGTCAAGGTGAGGTTAAATAGATTGAGGAAATATATTGTGCTGTTTGATAATTCTTCACCGTTGTCTGTTAAACAATCTGTCAAAAAAAGTATATTACTATATCACAAGCAACAATTTCATGTTGTCAGTTAGCTTTCAAGTTATCATCTTTTGTTTGCACTATAATAATCCTTTATTTCAGCAAGCATGAAGTATTCCACATAAGAGAATTTTCCAAATGCATGAAGTTCACCCTTATTAGTTTCCAAAAACATTTTTAAATCCGCCATTTTCATGAAAATCTTAAAATAATTACATACCTTCCTCCTTTTATATAAACAATATATCATACCAAATGAAATTTAAATTGACCTTTAATGGTAAAAAGGTCATAATCATGAAAATCAGGTCTCTTAATAGTGCTATTTAGGCATAACACTGTTTATGCTACATTAATTTTGCCTCAATTCTTCTCCCTTTTTATCTTTGTGTCAAATTTAGTAGTTCTGTGTCTCTTCCAACTTCACTAACAGGGTCATTTATTGTACCTAATAGGGTAGCCTTTTTAATTTGCTCATTCTATCATGAGTTGGGAGTCCAGAGAAATAAATGGGTGCAAATTTTAACCAAATACTGACAAAAAGTATCAAGTAAAGTTTGGAAATAAACAGAATTGTCTTACATGTTTTTATAAATCTTACATAAATTGTATTCCTCTGCAACTTCTACTCTTGCTTAGCATTAGCTCAAGTTAATTCATTCCTTTGCTTTTTTATGAATATATTCATAAAAATAAATATATTGCAATTTACTTCTCCATTCTCCCCTCTTTAGTGAATCTACTCTTCATCTTCCATTTGTCTTTTTCTCTCCCTGAGTTCTCAGCCTATCATCTCCAAGTCAGGCTCAACAGCAGGGCTTCAGATCCCACTTGTGGTGGTTGCAGTTTAACTAATCTCCTCAAATCATTGCCTTCCACATACCCACAAACATTTCCATCTGCTTTCTCTACTCCTGATTCTGGTTCTAGAACACAATTACATAAAATTCTAAAATTATACTAAAAGAACCTGAATCAAATTCATGTGACCTATGAAGTCACATCATCATAGATGCCCTATTAATTGCTCTACAGGGATGTTCCACAGGAATGTTCCAAATATTTTCTATTCCCTAGTCCCCAGTCCAATTCTTGTCCCCCTTAATTTCAACAGACAGCTTTATATGGCATCCACCTGACTCAGAAAGTTAACGCCAACTAAGAGTATCTTCTCAGCCATGTGTGGTAGTACATGCCTGTTATCCTAGCTACTCTAGCCAAGGCAGAAGAAATGAAGTCCGAGGCCAGCCTGGGCAATTTAGCAAGACCCTGTTTCAAAATAAAACAAAAGGGCTGGGGATGTAACTCAGTGGAAGAGCACTTGCCTAGCTGCATAAGCCCTGGGTTCAATCCCTAATACCACCACCAAAAAAAAAAAAAAAAAAAAATCTTTCAACCAGGAGTGGAGAGATACCATAGAAAACTACTGCATTGATCCAAATGGAATTCTTTGGTAGACAAGAAAGAGCTGAACAGGTAGACACTGGGACACAACACTAAAGGATGTCTCATGCACTATGAAAAACAACAATGAAAGCTGGCATGTGCTGAGTAATTGTTATGTTCCAAGCACTATGCTTATATTTGAAACACATTTACTTATTCAATTCTTGCAATGATTCTATGAGGCAAGAATAAGAAGCTTAGAGAAATTATGGAGGTTGCCCAAGGACATGAAACTGATTAGCAAAAAGCCAGAATGTATACTCAGTCTGATTCTTGAGCTTGTACTCTCAAACACAGCAAAATAAACAACACATTCACAGCTACATTCTTGATGATTAAAAAGTTCAACAAACACATGCCATGGCTCCTCTGTCCAGCACACAGACATCTTACACCGTGCAGGGATTCAGGCAGTCTCTACCAACTCAACAGAGTTGGCAACCAAGATGAAACCCGAACCGGGTGAACTGGGCAGCAGCAACCAGCACTTTAAGACTCCTTTGGGCAAATTAGAAACAGGCTCCTCCTCTAGGTGGATGAATTATGAAAGGGCACTCTTGCCTCAGAAGCCAACTAGAATTCACCCCATTCACTCCCTCATACACACGGCCTATGTAGGGCCCCCTCTGAACCCAGTGAACATGGGGCCCTCTTAGTAAACCAATTCCTAGATTCTTCTCTCTCTGAACTTGTATACTCTACATTCTCTGCAGCTTTGTTTTCCCAAGAACATAAGTTCCATACTAACTGTTCACCCGATCATTTAAAAATCTGAGGGTTCATTTTACAAACTGAAACTAAGAAACTAAGCCAGAGAAATGAGGGGGTATATTGAGGCCCATATACCAAGTTCATAAGGCACAGAAATACCAAATATACTTTCCAGACTCCTATATTCTCTTAATTGTACCATTTTTTTTTAACTATTTAAATATATTATTTCATTGTCAGTTTTCACAAAATTCAAATAATAAATTATTTAAAATGTGTGTGTGGCCAGATGTGGTGGCACACGCCTATAATCCCAGTGGCTCAGGAGGCTGAGACAGGAGAATGTTGGGTTTAAAGCCAGCCTCAGCAACAGTGAGGTGCTAAGCAACTCAGGGAGACCCTGTCTCTAAATAAAATACAAAATAGGGCTGGGATGTGGCTCAGTGGTTGAGTGTCCCTGAATTCTGTCCCCAGTACCTCCCCCCAAAAAAAGAAAATGTGTGTTTGTGTGTGTGTGTAAATGCCCCATGAAGTACTCTTGAATTCTCTTAGGGATGAGGCAGAGTGTGTGTGTGTGTGTGTGTGTGTGTAAACACAATTAGATAGACACAGAATATTAGTATTTTAAGTTAATAAGACTGAACAACACATTTTGTGTTTGATGCCTTGCAGGGAAGTTGAGGGAGCACAATTTCATCCACAGCAACAGGACATCTGTGTTATGATGAGCCATGTCATGACAACTAATGTATACAACATAAGAGGGAAAGTAGCATGTGTCCCAGCACGACCTGCAATAGTATAAAGCCTTTTACTATGAGAGACCATAGCAATTTCTTCTACACATGATACATAATTAAAATAATTTCTTTATTTAAAAAGTAATTTATAAACAAAGCTTCTCTGAAGAACAAAAAGACATAATCTCTTGTATTTTACTAACAGCCATTTACATTTCACTGAAGATAATCTGCAAGTTAAACTAAAAGCTAATACATTCTTGTCATCTGGTTAAGCACTGTACTCAACCATCAAAACTTTTTCAATAACTGTTAGCAGAATCATAAGGCACAAAGGAGTTCATTATTTAATAGGGTTAAAAATGTCTTCATTATTAAAAAGCCCTGACTTTCTGCTTCAAAACAAAGGAACTTCAGTAAATTCCTCTTGTATCCTTTTCCTGAAACTGGGGCATAAGGTTATAAACAGTGAGAAGCTATGTATTTTAGAAATTAGTAAGTTAAAGACTATTAGCAATTATAAAGCTTCCTATAAGCACTAAGTGAAGTGGTCATTATGAATTTCCCTCTCTCAGATAATCAATGGAGCCTCATCAAGGACACATTAGCATAGCTTCTGTCTCAGTGAGGGCTCAGGCTTCAGCTTAAGAGGCAATCTTAAAGGTGCTAAGGATCCAAGTGAAGACCTTTCACAGAAGCCCAAAAAATCATCATAATGGGAATTATGCATCTTTAAATAAAGTATTTGGCATCTATTACAAGTTTGTATAAAGAACTCTGCTGTTTTCAAAATCAGTTTTATAGAAAACAATAATCACTAACAGGGCAAGCTTCAGAATATCTAAAGTAAACTGTGGAAATTTTTCATTAAATTTAATAAGAAAACGTAGACATTTTAAAGATAGAAATAAATAAACCCTGATGCTTAGTAGTCCATTTCCACTAGGTAAAATATGGGAAAGAGCTCTCATTAACTGACCTTCTGGTTAACCAGTAAGTTTCACTGTTGACTTTTCAAACATCAGTGCATAAGCCATGTGTACTAATTTCAGGTTAATCTTCCTGTTATGAATCAGAATGTATATCAGGATTACACAGTGGTTCAATAGCATTGTTGTAATCATAAATTATCATTCATATCACTGTAGATATAGGCTGCTCACAAAGAAAAAGTGTTTTTACCACGTAAGAGCAAACATCTGAAATAGTAAATTTGGAGGCCCTTCTTAATACAATAATAGTTCATGATATATACTACTTGCCAAAAAAAAAAAAAAAAAAAAACACTTGACAATAAAACAGTCCATAGTCTCATCAAATCTGGTCATTCTGCTAATTATTCAACTTGGTATATACAAGATAACCAGGTAAGGTCTCAATAACAAGGCTATATATTCCTATGTCAACAATATATTACTGCTAACAGCTTTATAATTCTGTACAGGAGAAATCATTTATATAGTTTCTTTACCCCTTAGCAGTCATTCTCCACAAGGAAAAGCTAATATCCATGTTATTTGTACTGTGGTAGGAAGAGCTGGACTCTTCTTTAAAAAAATCTATTTATGTATTCTAATTTGTTCTACATGACAGCAAAATGCATTTCAATTCATAGTACATACATAGAGCACAATTTTTCACGTCCCTGGTTGTACACAAAGTAGAGTCACACCATTCGTATCTTCATACATGTACTTAGGATAATGATATCCATCTCATTCCACCATTTTTCCTACCCCCCATACCCCCTTCCCCTCCCTCCCCTTTGCCCTATCTAAAGTTCCTCCATTCCTCCCATCCCCATTATGGATCAACATCCACATATCAGAGAAAACATTTGGCCTTTGGTTTTTGGGGATTGGCTTACTTCATTTAGCATAATATTCTCCAACTCTATCCATTTACCTGCAAATGTGATTATTTTATTTTCTTTCAATGCTGAGTAATATTCTGTTGTGTATATACACCACAGGTGAAGAGCTGGACTCTTAACGTTTCTTTTGATGTTCCATCAATTTCTTTCTTTCTTTTTTTTTTTAAGAGAGAGAATTTTTTCTTAATATTTATTTATTTTTTTTTAGTTTTCAGCGGACACAACATCTTTGTTTGTATGTGGTGCTGAGGATCGAACCCGGGCCGCACGCATGCCAGGCGAGCGCGCTACCGCTTGAGCCACATCCCCAGCCCATGATGTTCCATCAATTTCTAATAATTCATTTCCTATCAAGAGCAATACTATTCAAAGACAGAAATTTTGAAGAAAAAAAAAAGGAACGTGGATGGCACTCATCCTCTATTGGATTCCTACCCTTCTTTTCATTAAACAATAACCACAGAAACTAGGTGCCAACCCTATTTCAAGTTAAATTGGGCTGGGGATGTGGCTCAGTGGTAGAGACCTTGCCTAGCATGTACAAGTCCCTGAGTTTAATCCCTAGCACTGCCAAAGAAGGAGGAAAAAAAAAGTTATATCCAGTAGAGGTTTTGGGCTGTGTATTATTTTTAACAATATCCCTTCTAACAATATCTTTATATGTTTATATTTTCAAATAATACTATTTTTACAAAAATTCAAATAGCCACTTCTATGGTCTGAATACAGTCATGCATAACTTAAGGTCAGGGACACATTCTGAAAAATGCTTCATTTTATAATTTTTTCATTGTGTGAAAGTCAGAGTGTATGTAAACAACTCTGGATAGTATAGCCTTCCACAGATCTAGGCTACATGATATAGTGTCATGCTCTTCAGCTACAAACCAATAAAGCCTGCTATTGTACTAGATTATAACACAATGATTAACTACTTGTATACCTAAACATATAATAATATAACAAATTAGAATAAAATAAAATAAAAATTTAAAAATAAACACATAGTAAAGGCAGAAGAAAAATACAGTACAAAAAATTTAAAATGGCAACCTATTTAGGGCACTGACCATGAGTGGTACCTACAGAACTAGTTACTCTGTGTGAGTGAGTTACTCTGGGTGAGTGATTACAAAAGCCTAGAATATTAACTGTAGACTTTATAAATACTGCACACTTAGGCTACAGTAAATTTATTCCTAAGATTTTTCTTCAATAATAAACTAACTTAACTTACTGTAACATTTTTATTCCATGAACTTTTATATTTTTTTAACTTGAATATTTTATAACATTTAGCTTAAAACACATACATTGTACAGCTATACAAGAATATTTTTCTTTATATTTTTAGTTAAAAAAAATGGGGGGGATGGTATTGGGGATTGAACCCCAGGGCATTCTGCCACCGTGCTACATCTCCAACCCTTTCTATTTTTCAGATAAGGTCTCAGTAAGTTGCAAAGGCGGGCCTCAAACTTGCAATCCTCCTGCCTCAGTCTCCCAAGTTGCTAGGATTACAGACATGTGCCCCTGCACTCCACTTTAAAAATTAAGACACAAGAACCAGACACTGTGGCACTTGCCTGTTTGATATGCTTAATAACGGCTGTTTATTATACAGATTAGCATACTTACATCTGGCTTTGATATTTCAGTGAAGCTCTGAATGTAAACTTTTTCGGGAGGGGGACACCAGGGATTAAACTCAGGGGTACTCAACCACTGAGCCACATCCCCAGTCCTATTTTATATTTTATTTAGAGACAGGGTCTCACTGAGTTGCTTAAAGCCTCACTTTTGCTGAGGCTGGCTTTGAACTCACAATCCTCCTGCCTCACCCTCCAGAGTCCCTGGGATTATAGGCATGTGCCACTGCTCTGGGCTGAACATAGACTTTAAAATTGATGCTAGAACAAGTTAAGACTTTGGGGACTATTGGGATGGAATGAATGTGTTTTGCATGTGAGAATAACATGAATTTGGGGGGCTAGGGTGTTGAAACTTAATGGCCAAAATGACCATTAAGTATCAAGTGATGGGGCCATTAAAGCTGATTAAGTCAATGAGGACTCCTTCCTCATGAACGGGATTAAGGTTCTTACAAAACAAGTTTTACACAGAGTTTTGTCCTTTTTGGCTATTCCACTCTTCTGCTATGTGAAGACATGGTTTTTGTTCCCCTGTTGCCCTTTCTGTCCCTTCTGCCATGTGAGGACAGAGCAGATGGTGCCATCTTTGAGGAAAAGGCCTTCACCAGACAATGAACCTGCTAGAGCCATGATCTTAGACTTCCCAGTCTCCAGGACGGTGAGAAATAAATTTTTATTGTTTATAAATTACATAATCTGTGGTATTTCATTACAGCAGCACAAAGAGAGCCTCTTAAATTCATTTAATTTTTTTACTTATATAATTAATAGTTTTGTACTTACTAGTAAAGGGAAAAAGGAAATAGACATTTTATTTCAAAATATACATTTGTACAAAATGGATCACATATTGGTTTAAGTCTGAGTTAAAAACAAACTTTTTAAAGAAATTAGTGGTCTTTGTTCTTCTTTTGTAATTTTTTTCCTTTCCATTTTTCCTTTTAGGTGATAGACTATACCAACTCCATACTATTTACTATTAAGATCCCTACTACTGGCATCATTTATCAACTGTGTATCTGCAAATTTAATAATCTGATCATTGAAAAAGGTAACTAAGATAAGTGGGCTAAATCCCTAAAAAACAAATGCCAAATGTCTTCTTTGATATAAAGAGGGCAACTAAGAACAGAGCAGGGAGGAAGAGCATGAGAAGAAGACCACCATTAAACAGGGACGAGAGGAGGGAGGGAAAGGGAGAGAGAAGGGAAATTGCATGGAAATGGAAGGAGACCCTCATTGTTATACAAAATTACATATAAGAAGAAGTGAGGGAAAAGGGAAAAAAAAACAAGAGAGAGAAATGAATTACAGTAAATGGGGTAGAGAGAGAAGATGGGAGGGGAGGGGGGATAGTAGAGGATAGGAAGGGCAGCAGAATACAACATACACTAGTATGGCAGTATGTAAAAAAGTGGATGTGTAACCGATGTGATTCTGCAATCTGTATACGGGGTGAAAATGGGAGTTCATAATCCACTTGAATCAAATGTATGAAATATGATATGTCAAGAGCTTTGTAATGTTTTGAACATCTAATAATAAAAAAAAAGATAAGTGGGCTAGTGGCTCATGCTTAACAATTTCACACAGATTCTGAGAAAGCTGGTCATTCTTTGTGTTTAAATAAAAAGATATTTATCCAGAAGTTGGTTTTTGAATATTTATATTGTGATTTTTGTATATATACAACATGAAAGCAACCTAATCAAATTTCTAATTGAGCATGATTAGTTTAAAATTTTAGTGTGACATGATCACCTTCTGCCATTTTATTAAAAGAGTAATTACACTTTTTGAAAGTCCCTGATTTAAAAAAAAAAAGACTGGATAGACAGGACATTGATTTTTCTTTTACATGTAAAGCTAAAAAGAAGTATTTATATGACTAATTATCAACATAAGACAGCTAGGATCCAATGAAATCAATGGCTTAATAGATCTGAGGTTGTTAAAGATGAAGCTGCTGATGCCTGATCAGTGTAGGGCTGACATTATAACATGTATAATTTCATTTTTTAAAAGGTATTTTTTAAAAGGCATTTTTAATCATTATCTAGTTTGAATTTTAGGTAGTACTAATTGATCTTGCAGGAGGTGGAGAGTACTTTACATTTATATTTTTAGTAAAAGATCTGACTTTTAAGCTGTGTATGGTGGTACACACCTGTAATCCTAGCTCCTTGGGAAGCCAAAGCAGGAGGATCACAGGCTCAAGGTCAGCCTGGACAACTTAGCAAGACCTTATCTCAAACCTAAATTATTTTTAAAAAGGGCTGGGGATGTTGCTAAGTGGCAGAGCACATGCAACCATGTGGCCCTTGGTTCAATCACGAGTATTACCAAAAAAGGATATGAAACATGTCTATGTCCACAGTATAAAAGTTAAACTTTAGTGGGGCTAAGTGTATTTATATTTCTTAAAATGGAAATGAATTTGTCAAACTACACTTTAATTTTTTTGTTGTTGTTGTTGTTTTCTTTTTTAGTACTGGGGATTGAACTTAATCACTGAGCCAAATCCACAACCCTTTTTTAATATTTTATTTAGAGAAACAGTCTCGCTGTGGGGCATAGCTAAATTGCTGAGGCTGGCTTTGAACTCCTGATCCTTCTGCCTCAGCCTCCTCAGCCACTGGGATTACAAGCATGCACCATGGCACCTGGTCAAACAGTACTTTAAAATACAAAGTTATGGGTTGGGGTCGTGGCTCAATGGTAAAGTGCTTGCCTCACATGTGTGAGGCACTGGGTTCAATTCTCAGCACTGCATATAAATAAATGAATAAAATAAAGGTCTGTCAACGCTAAAAAATATTTTAAAAAAACCCAAACAACCACAAAGTTAGGTGGCTCTGGGGGTAACCCAGCATCAGAGTGTGTTCCTAAGAACCTGGGTCAATCCCCTGAGAAAAAGGGAAAAAATGTTAGGCATTAACTCATGAAAAAACACTGTCCTCTAGAATGAACAGTCATAAAACCTTTTGAATTTAGTTCTAGACTTTTTATTTAACTGCTGACTTGTTACCTTGCTTAGCTCCCAATTTTTTCCTTCCTTCAAATTCCTTTTCTCATGCTACATCTTTATACAAGTATATGTTGTCTAAGCAAGAATGCTTTCTTAAATTTTGATAGTTTAAATTATTTGAATAATCCTTTAAATAACATTTTCAGAAAATGTCTATATTGTCATTATTAAATAGGTATGCAGGGAGCATAATGAGAAGCGCTACAATGTAATTTGTTACAGATTCTAGTTAAAATGCTCGTCTTAGAATGCCTAGCACTAAATAAACAGAAAACAGTTGAGAAATTTGAGGAGTCCAAAATTATAGAAAACTATTTTAATTCCACTTGAAATACTAAATGTAAGTCATGATAAATTTTAAAGTATAAACAAAACAATGAATGGGAGGTAAGTTTTTAAATGCATAACCCTGGAAAAGAAAACAACCAATCTCTCTACCTTTAAAATTTGAATGTTCTGCTTTTAAAATTTCTGTACATTTTGAACAGGTATTAAATACATGCACCATAAAATTCAAAGGGCACAAATGTAAACAGAGTGAAAACCAGGTCTTCCTTTCCTGCCCACTCAGCTATCCAGTTCACTTCCCTGAAAGTACACATGTACTTTTAGGACAGAAGATATCCAACTTCTCTACACCTTGTTTCTTTCATATGGTCATATGTCTTGGACAAATTATCTTAATTGTAAAATTAAGAGTCTCTTTAATAATTAATTTTTAAAACAATCATTTAAGAGAGGTTCGAATATTACCACCAATTTACAAATGAGGAAACTGAAGTTTCAAGAGGCAAAGTTAATGGCCTAAAATCTGACAGCTGGTAAGTAGCAGGGATCAGGATCAAACCCACGTCTGACTTCAAAGCTCATATTATTCTCTGTTACACTTTTCTAATTTTCAGTATTTGCCCAAGTAGTTACCAATAACAAACCATGATGCTAATGACGGTTCATTTAAAGTTAGTAATAAAAAGCATTATATAGTTTCAGAGCTTTTTAAATCAACTAAAATAAAATCTGTCATCTATTCCACTGATCCAAGTGCAACGTTAAAATGGAGGAATTACTTACTTGCACAATTTGCCTCCTTCCATGTGGTATTAAAAAACTCAGAGAGAATCACAACTATTTGCATTCTATCTGCCATTAAAAGACTTCTGACACAACTCTGACTCTCTGAAGTATTCTGAAAACAAAAGATAGAAAAATACAATCTGAGTATTTTTAGACTTTTCAAACAACTTGAGGCAAACATCTTATAAAATAATTAAAACATTTATTATAAACCTTGTAAGATTCTGATGTTATCAGATAATGGTGATATTAATAGTAATAATGATAATGAAACAATTAGCAGCTATCATTATTGGCATCCATTTCACCTGCAAGAAAAGAAAATCTTTGCTTCTTTAACAAGTATTTGCTTCTATAGTACAGTCTCAACTAATTAGGTCTCAGTTGCTTGTGTGTCATAATCTCTTACTTTTTATGCATGGGGAAAAATTCTGGAACATTACCAAAATGCAGCAGTAAGTATCTGTGGATAATGGAAATATGGCAGTTTTTACTTTTACTTCTCTTAAGCTGTCTAATTTTTTTTACAGTGAACATATGTTTACATACACATGTGTACATATACACATATACATACAGAATTTTTAATCTGTGGGTAGATGATCACAAATTATTTGGTTTCATCTTTTGAGCAATTTTTGGTTCAAAGTCTTACAATACACGAGAAAATCCAGTGACATATCCAGTTAGTATCCAAACAGTTGGTATTCAGACAGGAAAATATGCTTTCTACAGATCATCTTAATCATGAGAGAAACTCATGCTATGCAAATAAACCCAAGCTCCTAAATTACTTAATCCCTACTGTTTACTTTTCTTTGTGTTCCAAGCAAAAAACTGTATTCTACTGACCATTCATTCCTTCAATTATTTAACTCCTGCTATTTGCTAGAAACCAAACAAATCCTGCAGTTTTGAGCACATAAAAGTATGAGAACGCCATCAATATTAGGGCTTCCAGAACCTCCCTGAAGACACAGGTAAGGAGCTATGCAATGGGATGAGTAATAACAAACAGTGGTAACTCTAGGGAAAGAACTGATCAGCTGTGTGGGGTGAGAAAGAAAGAAAGGCAGGCTTAAAGCAAAGATTCTTGCTTTAAAATATTACTGACATTCATTTCTGAAAGCTAATCCTCTTTGTGGTTTAGTTTTGTCATCTCGTTAAAAGATGCAAATGAGTACTTGCTTTTAAAATAGTGAATTGAACAAAACATTTTAAAGTTATTTTCCTGGAGTGATCTCAAAGTAATACAAGTAGTAGGAGAAATTTTATTTTTTTCAAGGGCGTGATTACTGGGGATTGAACCCAAGGGCACTCTATCACTGAGCTACATCCACAGCCTCTTTTATTGTTTATTTTTGAGACAGGGTCTCATTAAGTTGGCCTCAAACTTGCAATTCTCCTGCCTCAGCCTTCTGAGTTGTTGGGATTGCAGGCATACACCACCATATTCTGCTTTTTATTTTAAATAGAGCTTAGCCAAGAAATCCAACAAGCCTAGATCAGTAGTTGATAATCTTGGGCAGCTGACCTAAACTGCCTGGGGTTCAGTTTCATAATCATGAGTCCTACAGTTACTATATTAAATGAAATAATATGTTAATCACTTAATATAACATCTGGCACACAGTAACTGCTATATGGTATTTCACCTAGCTACCTTGCTACCAACCTGGAATGCTCTAAGTGGATATATTTGGCTAAGTGTAGTCAGTTACTTAAGTTGCATCTCCACAAATTGACAACTAGTAACTTAAAAAACCAATACAGCATAGCCAGCTGTAGTGGTACATACCTGTAATCCCACCTACTCAAAGGCTGAGACAGAAGGTCTCTGAGTTCAAGGTCAGCCTGGAAACCTCTCTCAAAATAAAAAGTAAAAAGGGCTAAGGATGTATCTCAGTGGTAGAATGCTCCTGGTTCAGTCCCCAGTAGCCCTCACCCCTGCTAAAAAATAAATACAGTATGGCCTGTACAGGTCCTCAACATGAGGAATAGCTCAGGTGAGGAAGACATCCTTTTGAGAAAGGAAAGAGAAACTGTAGAACAAAAGGATCATATGGTAAAAGTGATTATGTGGTATTTATAAGTATTCAGTAGACAAATATCGCTAGAGTCCCCATAATGAAAGTTGGTCCCCATAATGAAAGACATCAGAAGGGTAAGTTAAAACACGGATGGGAAAGGCCTTAAGGGTCATGAGGGTCAGTAGGAAATTCTTGAAGACTTCTGAGGACAGTGACAAGAAAAGTAAGAGTGTGGGGAACAAATGTCTAGCTCATGATATTTAGGGTGAGGAGGCAGCGAGACTAATTTGAATATTCCCATAGTTCAGGTCTGATGAAAAGATGGAGGCAACACTGGAGATGGAAAGGAAGTGATGAATAATCCCAATGATGATGATGCGTTTGTTGAGCAGTTAGTTCTAAATGCTCCAAGAGCATTAGCCCACTTCATCCTCCTAACACTTCTATAAAATTAGTGTTATCCACCTGAATTCAAACACTACCTCTTCCTCTGCATGACCTTGGATAAGCTACTTAACCACACTGAGGCTGTTTCTTTCTTTCTTTTTTTTTTTTTAACTTTATTTATTTATTTATTTATATGTGGTGCTGAGGATCGAACCTAGGGCCTCGCATATGCTAGGTGAGTGTTCTACCACTGCCCGAAGCTGTTTCTTATAGCATGATATCCACCTCTATGTGTGTCCAGATTTTTCATCTATACATTAAGTTCCCATAGGAGGAAACTCTAACACCTAACACAGTAGCTGAAATACTGGTCCTTGATTTATACTTAAAATTGTTAATACCCAAATCTTCCATCATCATTTGGCAGAATCCTCACTATCATGAACCCAACCATCCACATTCCTCATGCCTGCACCTAGGAAGTTGGGAGCAGCTGGCAAAAAGTTAAAAACCAAGCAGACTGTTTCCAGCATAAATCCATAATCCTAAGCTACACTCCTCACTTTCTTGCTGCTCTCCTTTTTATAACCATTATTTCCAATCTCCTAGTTGGCAGAAGAAACAGAAGACATCAAGCCAAAACTCTGATTTGCCTCACTCTACACTCACCCTCTCCTTCTACCCCCGGGTTACAGTGGAGAAAGTGCCTGCCTCTGAAAGGCCCATCTCTCCTTGCATACCCTAGATTCTGCCCACTCTGCCTTCCCTGGAAACTGACCTTATCTGTTTCTCCACTCTCTCTTACAGAACCATTCACCTCTACAAGGTCTTCACCTTTCCCAACAACCTTCAAACATGTTGCTGGGTGCACAGATATGCACCTGCAGTCCCAGCTACTCAGAAGGCTGAGGCATGAGGATCACTTGAATGCAGTGGTTTGAGGTCAGCCCATCTCCATAAACAAATAAATTTTAAACATGTTTCACTCTCATCTTAGGAAAGGAAAAAGGGAAGGAGATAGAGGGATAAAAGAATTGAAAGAAATCAAAGAAAATCACTCATGACATGTTTTTCTTATTTCTCCTTTAAGGCCAAACTCCCACAGTAATGCAGGTTCACTCTTCCCCCTCCCTCATTTTCCATTCACTGTTTAACCCACCCTATTTTTGCTGCATCCCCAAGCAATCCATTGAAACCATTCTTATTAATGTCAACAATAGTGCTGCTGTTGATAGATGTACTTTCAACCCTCTCAGCAGGATTTGACAGAAATAACCACTCCTTCCCTTGTTTGGTTTATAGGATCCTACATTCTCTTCATTTTTCTTCATCTCTGCGACTCCTTCTCAGCCTCCTTTGATAGTTTATCCTCTATCCCAAACTTCAACTCTTAGCTTCCACCTGTGCGTGTGAGTGTGCATATGCGTGTCCTGGGGACTGAACCAAAGACCTTGTGCATGGTTGGCAAGTGCTCTACCACTGAGCCCACAGCCCTCTTAAGTGTTCTCGCTCTTTCTTCGGGTATACTCATCCATGCTGTAGTTTCAAGGATTATTTTTATGCCTAGCACTTCTAAAGGTTTTATCTCTAGTCCAGACCTCTAGACATCTATTGCCCAACCACATATGCAATTATCTCCTCTTAAGTGTCTAAAAATACCTCAAAACCAACAATTCAAAATCAAGTGAATGATTTCCCACCAAACAGGCTCTTTCTTCCATCTCACTAAATGTCAACCCTGTCACTAAGCTGCTCTTATTAAAACCCTGGAAATCATCAATTCCTTTTTCACTCTCCACATTTAATTAACAACCAAGCCTTGTCATTTCTACTTCTTAAATATCTCCGAAATCTATTTCTCCCCACACATGGGCCTCATGTAACCTACCTACCACCATTTCTCACATCACTGTAATAATCTCCTAATTCATCTCCCCACATGTCCTTTTTCCCTACCTTCCCCAAGTCCTATCCCCTCCATTTTCTTTCATGTTGCCCAAATGGCCTTTAGTACATATCTGACCATGTCATTCCACAGAATTAATCCTTCCAACAATACTGCACTGCTTAAAATCTGAGTCTAAGATCCTTAGCACTCCCTACAAGGAACACAGGACCTAGTACCTGCCTACTTCTTCAGGCTCAAATCACTAGTCTTCCTGTTCTCTGTGCTATTTTCAAACACACCAAACCCTCAGAGTCTTCACACCTGCCATTTCTTTACATATACACCTTTTCTCCCCACCCTACGCCCTCTCACATTTCAGGTGTCAGCTCTAGGTACTGGTCTCTTTACCTAACCCCAACCATTCAAGATCAGTCCCTGGTTATATGCTTTGGTACATCTGGGTTTTTTCTTTACAATATTTATCACACTTGAATTAAATGATTATCTGTATGATGATACCCTTAACATCTGTTTTCAGTCAATAAGCTTTGCTCATTTGAAGAGAACTACTAGTAACTACCACAGCCTGCACATAATAGGTATTCAACATTTTGAATGAATGCATAAGAATTAAATTTTCTGATATCTAATGAAAGACATGTTATGCTATGCTCCCATCTTTACCCTATATTACTAAGAATTTGTTCGTTAACCTACAGTAAAAATAAAGATTATACTGTCATTTTTACCCTTTACTCCTAAAAATGTGTTGAATACTCTCCAGATGCATAACCCAAATGACTAGCACTTTCACAAACGTGTGTAATAATGTGTACTTAGATACATCTATTTGAGTTTTAAATAAGCCAACAAAATAGGATAGAACTTACTATCTCAAAATCTGAGGGGACTAAAGCATCCTTAAAACCAATCTCATGAGGCTGATCAGATCAATGAAACCATGTCCCTATCAGTTTAACCATTCAGGGTTCACAAATTACTGTGTTCTTTACTGTGAGGTTACAAAACTACATGAGATCCTTGTCCCAGTAGTTCCACAAGGAAGTATAAAGAATATAGGATTCTCATCAAATAATTCCATTAGTTAAACTAATTCACTTGCTATCCCACATGAACAGCCTGGCTAGTTTCTAACCTTAGATTTTTTTTTTTCTCCTGTTCAACTCCTGTCCTCTCTCAAGCTGAGTCTATTCATCTTAAAGAAGGTCAGAAATTCAGCCTGTGAGTCTTCTCTAACTAAACAACCACACCTTGCTCTCTGTCCCCTACTTTCAGCATCTCCTTCATCCTTTCCTTCTACATTGCTATGGTATAATTTATAACACCCTGGAAATATTTTCCTTTTTCTAAATATGTTTATTTTATTTCTCCAACCATACTGATAGTTTGAGGCCTGGGCCTTATTCTCTTTCTCCTTCTATATCCTCTTAACAGCCCAACATTCAAGTAGTAGGTGCTTGCTAAATAAACTGATTTAAATGAAAGACTAGTCTAATGAGTCAAAGAAAATACATTGCTCTGGAAAAATAAACCTCCCCCCAAAAGACAACTAATTTCCTCAAGTTCCATTCACATGATAATCAGAACACATTTTTTCCATAGGTTCATTATTACACATAATGGTTCAGTTTCCAAACCAAGCCACAAAAGCCTACTAAATCCATAAAGCACCTATAGAAATCATGCTTTTGAGGTAATGAACTACCTTCAGCTCTACTGAGGAAAGAAGGGGAATAGAGACCAAAGTCTAGGATGAACTGGAGAGGAAACACAGATTTGAGAAAAGGTTTTCTGGCCTCTTTTCACCTCTTTACTCTCTTCACACTAGGGTGAGGTGAGCTAGGTGCCTATGTTACTGGCAGAATCTGAGGCACAGAAGGAAAAGAATCCCTGTATGGGGAACTCATGTGGAAATGCATACCTATAATACTGTACTACTAGAGTTTGGGATAATTTTTTTCTTAAATCTATAGTACCTACACAAATTAGAAAAGTATTTGCTGCCTCAAAAGATTCAAGCTGTATATCATGACTCATGGCTATTCTGCCCATAACAGTACTTGTTCTTTATAGTAAAAGTCACCCTAAAAACTACTCAACTAACTGCTCAAAACCAAATATGATGTCCTGTTATTCCCTGCTATAGTTCACAGGGACAATCCATGGGTACTTAAAATCACAGAGAAATATATTTTATATATACACATATTTTTAAATATGTAAATATGTATAGCCTCTAATAGTACACTTGGAAAATACCACATGTAAGCCTAAATTTATTTAAACTATTTTGAAAAACCAATTCTTTACAGAATAATTGACCACAGAATTTATTTAATGCAAATAAATCCATTTATGTAAAATAATATCAGCTGGCTTAAAGCACAATGCAACTATATACAAGTTTATATTTATCCACATCAATTATGATTTATGAGATAACTCTAACCACATTTTCATGAGACTACTTGCTGTCCCCTCAACACACGAGGAACTTGCCCACTCCCCAACCTCCCTTGATCCTCATGTTTTCCCCTTACCAGGCATCCTTGTGACTCAGTTCACCAACTGTGATACTCTAAAACTTTCCTAGTCTATATCCTAGACAGTACTTACAACAGTAATAGCCTTTTTTTTTTTTTTTTAATTAAATCCTACTACATGACCAGGAAAGCTTTCAGGGTGCCAAGAATGGAGGGCAGACTTACCATTACCTAAAATTTTAACTCCCATAGATAGAGAGCTATTACTACGTACCAGTTTTCCTTGACTTCACTTATCCCACACTTTACAAATGAGAAAACAAGCAGAGAGTGTAACTTGCTTAGAGTATAGCACTAATAAGCAGAATGGAATTGGATTCCTAGCCAACTAGCTCCACACTGGCTTAATCAATAAGATGAACTCGCATACATATCTCTTTTAATTCTTTTAACATCCACATTAAGCAGCTATTGTTGTTTTGTTTTCGTTTTATAGTTGAGGAAACTAAGGCTCTGAAAAGATCATTCATCCAAATACACACTGCTAACAATGGGTGAATCTGAACATTTCTGGCTACAAAGCTCACGCTTCTAACCACTACCTGCTTCTCCACTCCACTGTAGTTTCAAGAAAGGGTTCTTTCTGGGACTTCCAGGTTGAGACGGGGGGAAAAAGCAGTGGCAGAAGCGGCGGGAGAGGGAGAAGGAAGAAGATAGTTTGGAAAGCAGGATCCCCAAGAAAACAAGTCACATCCATCTGAAAATAAGTACCAACAGGATGCACAACAGCACCCATAAAGGTAAAAATGCAAAACCCCAAGCGCCTCAATGCCATCCAATGCCCCAAACTCCACATTCAGTTCAACCCTCTGTTTATGGCTGGAAAAACTGAAGCCTCCTGAGTTGACCATCATTACAACCTTCTCCTCTCCCAGCCCTACATGGCATAGGTGCCGGGTGTGTTCCTCTACCCACCCCCACGGATCGGCTGATGTTGTCCATCTTGCTCACGACCTGTTGGAAGAGCAGGTGGCAGGTCTGGCAGATGCGCACGGGCCGGGCGCTGCGCACTAGACACCCGGTCAGTTCTGCGCTGCTGTTGGCGAAGTCCAGCAGCAGCTCCTGGCACTCGGGATCCAGATTCGGCAGATCCGGGGGTAACGTCAGTGGCCCCAAACCTCCGCCCCTTAGCAGGGATATGGTCAAGTCCTCCACCTCCAGCAGTTGCTGCTCGGACAGGAGGTCGAGCAAGATCCTGCGCGGACTGCTGCCGAAAGGAAGCGCGCCCAAGGCCAGCCTCGACCACAGTGGCAATAACAGCAGCAGCCACCGCAGCAGCGACGCTCTCCGCCGCACCACTGTCGAGTCCTGATCCATCACTGGGTTCCCAAGCCCCAGGTCGCACACCGCTGCTTCTCCGCCCCCCGCCGGCACAACCCCAGCCGCCGCTTCCGGCTTCCGCGGGCGCAGGCCGAGAGCGGGGTCACGAGGCACGCGCGTCACGGCCCCGCCCCCGGTGCGCGGCGCCCCGCCCCGTTGGCGGCCGGCGGCCTCAGGCTCGGGGGGCGCGCGCGCAGGGACGCGCGGACACGGAGGCTTCGCTCTCGAGCGCGCGCCGGACGCTGGGATGAGAGCGCGCGAGGCTCTCAGCACAGGCTTCCAGCTCTTTGAAAAGTCTCACCTTGCGGGTCTTGACCCTTAAACGACCACTGCTTTGCAGGTTCCCTGTGTTCGAGAAGTCTGCGGAATGACTTCACATAGCCAGACCGACGGCCTTGACCGTCGAGGTTACTGTCCCTTGAGTTCCCAGGGAAAGTCCGCTAGTAAGAGGGCTTCGACGGGTTTTTTACTTCGTTGTTTGTTAACATAATGGTTTTCTTCGTCCTATTTAGAAAAAGCAATAACATCTGTTGGCTATTATTGGTGTTGGAACTAGTGGCCTGCTTTTTATTCTGCAACCTTTCAACTGTCTACGAGAGCTCTGCGGGGTAAAACTTTCTGCAGTGATGGAAATAATAATAATCTACATTTAGAATAACTGTGAGCAAAAATGATCAAAACGGGAGCAGACCTCGACGGATCGGCAATGCCTTTTATTAAGCAGCGGAGTCAATTAGGCATCAGAGGGGCGCGTTTTGGGTAGAAAATGGCGGGGGGCTGCAACAAAGGTCAGAGTTTTATAGTGTTTTATAGGAAGATACAGCTACTTTTAGCGAGCAGGTGAATTTTGGCTAAAGAATTTTGACTGAGCCATAGCAGGAGAAAATTCGGAAGCTGCAGGGAGAGAGGCCTTGAGCAACCGGAGGAACGATTATAAATAAGGGATATTGTACCTGCTCGGGGCCTATGTCCTAACTAGGGGACGTGATTTTCTGTATCCTTCAGTAGCCACTGGTCATGTGTAGCTGTTGAGCCCCTGAAATGTGGCTACTACGACCGAAGAACTGAATTTTCGATTTTATTTAAGTGTGAATAGCCACATCTGACTGGTAGCGACTGGTAGTGGGTACAGGTCTGGGCAGTGGATGGCCAACGTGCAAGTCTGCTTGGAACTGAAGGAGTTTCCAGGATGCATCACCTTCAATACTAAAACCTGGGAAATGCTGGGCAACCCTCTTTACTTCAAATTGATACCATTGGTGGACTGTAAAAAATTTAAGGTCGTAGCATGGAAAACCATTTTCTGATAAGTATCTAATTAACAAGATTGGCAGAAAAATTACTTCCTTTCTGTTTTGTGTTTTTCTCCTTTTCAGATTATCATTTTGGCCTTATAAATTGCAGAGCTACTGCACAGATTCCTATGTAGTATAATATCCCAATTTATGTTTCTATGGGATTTTAAGCTTACTTTGTACCCGACCTGACTTGTTATTGTTTTGTGTTTCTGAGTTTGCTTGTGATAGCTGAATTTTGTTTCATTTTTGTTACCAAGGAACTGAATAGTAGGAAATTGGATTTGTATAACAATAAATGTATTTCCAAAAGAGAAAGTTGTCTTAATTTTCTCAAATTTCATTATGTAACTTTAAGGTCTTTCTACATATTGAAATTACCATTATGTGTTGCTGGTGGTTGTGTACATTGTGAAACTTCTGTAGAAAACAATATAGCATAACCAACATTATAAATTTACATATTCATTGACCCAGAAAGTTCACTTCTAGGAATTTATCTTAAACATAAACCAATATTGTATAGATTCTATTATTCATTGAAGTTTTGTTTAAAATAGTAAAAGTGAAAAGGGACAGAAATGGGAAAATACTGGGGAATTATATTGGCCAAATTATATTGTTATATTGTGTGCGTGTATGAATATGTAATAATTAATCCCACCATTGTATACAATTATAATGCACCAATAAACAATATGGAAGTTTGCAAATATTTCCTGTTAAATAAATTATGGACAACTTTTCTCTTCCCTTCCTCTCCTGGAAGCCTGAAGTCCTAAAGGTCAAGTAGAGCAAGGTAGGCATCTGTACGTGGCAGGCTTGGGTTGATGGAGGCCTGGAAAGAGTTGTCAGAACACAGGTAAGAAGAGGAAGACATTTACATGAAGGAGGAAGGCAGTATCACTAGATACAGTCTATTGGATCCTATGAAGGGTTTCCATGCAAGGGAAGGGACAGCAGTGACTATGAGATTGCTTGCATTTAGAGGACTTGATCAAATAAGTAAATATATTAAGGATAATGGGAGTTCAATTTCCCACTGTCAGAAAAGGAAATTACAAGTATTAATAGAGAGAAATGAACTATGCACAGTGTTGGATTAGAAGAAGAAATAGTACACTTTATGGCTTGAGATACATACAGATAGATATAAACCAGGTGTGCTGGCACACACCTGTTTCCCAGCAACTCAGGAGGCTGAAGATAGGTGAAGATAGGAGGATTGCAAATCTGAGGCTATCCTCAGCTATTTAATGAGATCCTATCTCTAAAATTTTTTTTTAAATACTGGCTATGAAGTTCAGTGATAAAACACCCTTGGATTCAATCCCCCGGGGTAAGGGGATGAGATAAATAAGTGTAAATATAGATGTAAGCGTATATGAGTGTATATTTTCATATGCATGTGTGTGTTTCTCCTGTGAGAAGGCTTAGTAGCAGAAGCACCCATAATAATGGACACACATTGTGCCCAGCTCTTGGCTTCTGAGTGTCATTCTCCACCAAAAGAAATGAAGGATCCTTAGAGAAGTGGCTGATTCTACCAATAGAGGAGGAAAAATACAAAGTTGATCCTGAATCATCTTGTGCCAGAAAGTGAGGAAGTACTCCAAGAATGATAGGAACATATCAAGAGCATATAAAAGCCAGCTTGACTACTTACCCAATCTGAAAAAATTTTAGCATCAAAATAAATAATGATGGTTAACAGATTATAAGCCATTGAATAAAACAAGAAAACCTAAGTCTATAGTGATATATTTTAATTAATGAATAAACTGATAAGGAATAAAGTACTTACATATTTTTAAAGATTCTTGCCCTCAAAATATTTACTGATTACAAATAGGAAAAAGGTAAATTTATAGTGAATTTTGTCAGTCTCTGTTACTTATGTGACCAACATGAACACCATCATAATAAGATGTATTAAACGTTCTATGCCATCTGAAAGGATGCAATTAGAAGAGTGCAGCATCAGTTCTGTTACATTTCTGCCAAAGATGCATTAGCTGATACTAATCATGAGAAAGCAACAGATAAACCAAATTCAGGTTCATTCTACAAATTGTTTAACCAGTAACCTTCCAGAGTATTAATGCTACAAAAGTCAGAAAAGATTGAGAGCTGCACCTGACATAAAGAACATTACTAGAACAACTAGCAACATTTGAAGGGATCTGAGCATTAGATGGAATAATGTATAATGTTAATTTTCTGATTTTGATAATTGTGAAAGAAAGAACAAGGCTCCTTGTTGGAGAAAATGCCCATTTATTGAGGAACAGCTCTGCATATTTATAGAGCTGGGAGTGGTTTGACAGTTATGACAGTTTAATGGTTGAAGGGTTTTACAAAGCTAGTCTGATTAGTGGGTAAGGATCATGTAAGCCAGCAGGGCTAGTCTGATTGGTGGGTAAGGATCATGTGAGCCAGCAGGGCTCACCACTGGACGGCTCTTCTTGGGGAGATGGGGAAGTTAGTCTTTGAAGCCTGGGCAACTCCCAATAAATTGTATTGAGTTTTTTTGTTGTTGTTTGTAGAAAATACACTGTAAAGTATTCTGGGGTCATGAAGGGACATTAAATCAACAACTTACTTTCAGATAGTTCTAGAAAATTTTTAAAAAAACAGTTTGTACTTGCAAATTTTTTTGTAAGCTTGAAATATATTGAAAATCAGGGTAGAAATACCATAAAATTCTGTTCATTTGGAATTTTATGTACAGATGTGGAATACTGCCAAGATAAATAAAAAAGAGAAAATGTAAGAATAAAGAATGTGGGCAGGGTTGTGGCTCAGTGGTAGAGCACTCACCTAGCATGTGCAAGGCCCTGGGTTCGATCCTCAGCACCACATAAAAATAAATAAAATAAAGGTATTGTGTCCAACTACAACTAAAAAATAAATATTAAAAAAGAATAAAGAATACTAAATGCTTGTGCTGGCATATGTATGGACTGTCCCCAGAAGGATACACAAAATTGATCACTTTGGTAGAAGAACTGGGCAGTGGGAATAGGGCTAAAAGAGATCCTGTTCATTGTAAACTATAGTACTCTTAAAGTTGTGTTCCATGGAAATATGCATTTATTCAATAAGTTGATAGCAATGAAAAGATAGTTTTCTAACTTGTCAACTATCAGTGGGCTCAGGACATTTGTGAATGCCACAAACCTTGACAGACTTTTGTAGGTATATATGCTTTTCTGAGAAGAAAGTCATAATTTTCTTCATCATTTTTCATAGGAGACTATAATCCAAAGAAAACGAAGAACCAAGAATTTAGAACAAATTTGAATAAAATGACTTACTCTGGGTTTCATTAAATTTGCTTTTCCTCATATATTACAATATATTACATATATACAATATATTACATATATGTTTTACATGTACTACAATATGCAAAACAGACAAAAAAGCAAAACAAAGGCAGTAATTCATGGAAGTAGGCATTGAACTAAACAGAGATGGCTGAAATAGCGTTGTGCCCAAAGAACAGGAAATAAAACCAAATGTGTACAATACAATTAAATAAATATTAGAGGAAATAATGCAAAGGTGTTTGGGAAGCATTAAAGATGGAACTAATTGTGCCTACAGGTTTGGTTAAAGGAATAGTTATGATACAAAAATAACAATAATTAATTGGTAATTATTTAGATCTGAAATATGAGTCAGTGATGGCTCCAAGTTTACAAATTCAGATAACTGGGTAAATGATAGTCCCATGGGCTGGAACAGGTAATACAGAAAAGGCAAGTATTTGGAATAGAGTGGAAATAATGAATTCAATGGGAATTGTCAACTCAGGATGCTTCTTGTAGAGACAACAAAGAACATTCTGAACTACAGATTAGATGCCTGGCACAGATGATGGGGCTAAAGATTTAGCGTTGGGAATCATTGAGGTTTATGTGATGGTTGAGTTCTTGAAGATAAATGAGTTACCCAGAGATCAAGACACTAAGCTAAATAATTGGTTATTAGAGAAGGTTATATTCTTTATGATCTATACAATAGCCCCTAAATATAAGAATAAGGTCAAGAATGGTTTTGTCTAATACAAAAAAAAAATTAATACCGCCACCTAAATTCAGGTCCTTTACATCTCTTCCCTACACTATTGTAATAGCATATAGTGGAGCAAAGTCATTTGCCTCATAGCTGGGAAGTGTGAAAAAGAAAGAGGCTGGGGTCCCACAGTCCCCTGTAAGGGCACATTCCCAATGACCTAAAACCTCCCCCGAGGCCCCACCACTTCCACCATCTCCCAATAGCACCATGCTGGGAATTGAGCCTTTAACACATGGGTCTTTGGGGGGACATTCCAGATCCAAACTACAGCATTCCTCCACTGGCCTCCAAAGGTTTATGTCCATCTTGCAATGTAAAATGCATTCAGTCCACCCTCAAGAGTATCCAGAGTCTTAAATGTTCCAGCATTTCTCAAAAGTCCAAGTCCAAAGTCTCTTCCAAGACTAAGGGCCCCAATCCTGACACAAATCCTAGTCTCCCAGGATTTCCTTTTTAATCTTGATGGAAACCTCAGTGACCCATAACTCTTGTACTCTGCATGCCTGCAAAACCAGCATCACAGGGATGATGCTAAGGTCTTGAACCAGTTCAAGTTGCATCTGGGCCCACTTAAACCACAGCTCCAGCAGCATCTGAGAGTTTTGTCAGCTGAACACATCCTGAGATGTGAGCATGGCCTCCTTTGGCTCTCTTCTCAAAATACTCTGCCCTGAAAAGTCTTTACAGCAAATTTTCACTGTGTGGGGTCTTGCCAATTCCTGAGATGCCCTATAAGCATCTTTCCTATTATCCCAGTGCAAAGTGCTTGGCTTCTTTTTTAATGATACTAATCTCTTTAGCAACTTGCACCCTCCTTGCCAGCACCTTTAAATGTGCTCCTTTTCTAGCCAACCTAAGCTTTTCAAATTTTTCCACTCTGCTCCTCTGTGCTCATGATGCTCTCTATAAATTTGACCCAAAGCAGCCAGTAATACTCAGACCACTACCTGAATGCTGTGCTGTCTTGAAATTCCTCCATTAGATAAACCAGCCCATCACCTTTAAGCTCAGTCTCCCACAAGGTCTTAAGGCATGGACAAAACACATTCAAATTTTTTGGCAATGGTGGCCTGTAGTCCAATTCCCAATGGTGTCCTCATTTCCATTTGAAACCTATTAACACTGCCTCTGCTGTTCGCATTCTTATCAATGTTATGTTCTTCTGAGTGTATCCAAAAATCACCCACTAAACTCCATTTACAGCATTCTAGGCTTTCTATAGCTCACTCCAAACTTTTCCAAACTCCTCCTGAAAACCAATTCCAAAGTCATCTACCTACCTTATGCCACAGGTGGGAAAAGAACTTCTGTGCTGCCTAAGCCACAATATTTTGGAGTTTATTTGTTATAGCAGTTTAAGCTACTTCTAATACAATTCTCCTAGACTGTGACTTCAGTTGTCTTCTACATCCTTTCCTATTTTCCATCTCTGTCCTTTTACTTTGCTTTCTGGAAATTTCATTAACTTGGTTCTCTGGTCTTTTCATTTATGCTATCATATGTTTAATTTTTCAATATCTAATATCTAATTCTGTACCCATCATCACTTATAGTCACAACAACCGCCTCACTTCTTGTACCAATTTTCTGTATTGGTTGGCTTTCTGTTACTATAACAAATACCCTGAGTGAATGAACTTATAGAGAGAAAAGGTTTGTTAGCCAGGTGTGGTGGCTTATGCCTATAATCCCAGTGACTTAGGAGGCTGAGGCAGAAGATCACAAGTTTAAGGTCATCTTAGTGAGATCCACCTCAAAATAAAAATAGAAAGGGCTGGGGATATAGGGTAGAGTGCCCCTGGGTTCAATCCCCAGTATCAAAAAAATGTTTATTTTGTCTTCCAATATTAAAGATTTCAGTACATGGTCAGTTGACCCCATTGCTTTTGGGTCTGTGGCAGGGTATGCATGACAAGGAGTCTGCGGTAGAGTTTCTCTTTTTTGGCACCTACACCAAATTTGAGAGACATTAATGAGTTAATAAACATTTGACACATTTTCATTTTATAATTTTATGAAAGTTGTGGAAGTTTCTTGTTGATTTGTTTTGTTGTTTTTGGTGGTGCTAGGGATCAAATTAAGGGCCTCACACGTATCATGCAAGTGCTTTGCCACTGAGCTACAACCCCAGCCTGAGAGTTGTGTTTTTAGCTGTCTGAAAATTATACTTTTTTCTTTCCTTTAAAATACATGAAATGGAGGTAAGGCAAGGATGTAGGCCAAGAAGGTAGTCAAAGATGATCAGAAGAGGCTCAGATTAAAGCCAATAACCAGTCTCTCTGCTGACACCCTTTCTTCCCTATGGCCTGTTCTCACTACTGCAGGCAAGAGATGATTTCAAAACAATCAGGCAATAATAATATTGTGAGAAAAGTGATATGACCACTGAATCAGAGAAATCTGAGAGCACATAGCAGGAGCAGCACCTAACTGAATCATGGGAAGGCACAGAGGTGGCCAGGGAAGTCTTCCCCTGAACAGGTGGTATTGAAACTGAGAGGTTAATGAAGGAACATATATTAACTGAACAAAAAGTCATTGAGATAAATGTTCAAAATGAAAGGACAGCAATAGAGTTATGAGAGAAGGGAAGAATAGTTCCAGAAGAGGCTCAAGAGGGGAGTAGATGGGGCTGACCAAGAAGGGCCTTTGTCTACAGTACAGACTGGACTTTATCCAGGGGCAGTGAAAGACCATAAGACACACACACAAAAAAAAAAAAAAAAAGAAAAGAAAAGAAAAAAGAAAAAGAAAGAAAGACCATAAGAAAGAAATGAATCATATTTCATTTGATAAAAATCCCTCTGGCTATTTTGTGGGAAAAAATAGATAAGAAGCAGTGGTGGTTAGGGTGGGAATCTGAGAGCCTTGTTGCCCTCTAGGGGAGAGATGACCGGGAAGTGGAGATGGAGACATGAGGATGGATTTGAGAGCTATTTCAGGATATAGAATTTATGGGATGGGAAAGAGACTGAAGAAAAGAAGGAAGGAGAGAGTATAAAAAAGGATATCATCAGCCCAAGGAGGAGGGAGATATTGCCTAGGAATCAAACAGCCAAAACTGTGGAAACATCAATGTGAGAATCCATCTCTAGGTCTTAAGAAAAAGAAGATATCTAATTCTGTACCCAATCCTACTTTGCCTGTTGTTAACACATATGTATGTATGTATGTATGTATGTATGTGCATATTTATATTTCTATACCTTTCATTTCTTTTCTCATTATGTTCATGCTTCTCTGCCCTAGTTTGGATCTGGAATGTTCCCTAAAGGCTCATGTGTTAAAGATTTGGTCATCAGCTGTTGCTCTGTTGGGAGGTGGTGGAACTTTTAAGAAGCGGGGCTCAAATGGAAGAAATTAGGTCATTGAAGTGTGTCCTTGAAAGGAATATTGAGATCCTGGCCCCTCCTTTCTGTCTGTCTCTGTCTCTGTTCTATCTATCTATCTATCTATCTATCTATCTATCTATCTATCTATCTATCTATCTATTTATCTATCTCTGCATCCCAGCAGAGATGAATGGTCTAGAAGTGACTAGACCTTCACTCTCTTGTGCTCCACCTGTCACCACAGGCCCAAAGCAACAGGGCTAAGTGACCATGTTCTATGAAATCCTGAGCCCAAATAAACCTTTCCTCCTTTTAATGTGTTCATCTCAGGCATTTGTCACAGTGACAGAAAGCTAACACGATATCCTGGAAAATATTTTAAAGATTTATAAAATCTGCTTTTAGTTCCTTGTTTAGTAATACCATCACCTCTGTCATTTCTCAATCTGTGTCTGTTGGTTAATTTTGCTCTTGGGTGTGTCTTGTCTTTTTCTTCCTCTTTCCATCCTGGTAACTTTCATTAGTCAGAACATGTTAACAATGGACACAGCAGGATTGGATACAGAAATGGACATGGACACAACATCTTTATCATGACAGAGAAAACTGGTTATAAAAGCAGAGTCATCTATCTACCTTATGCCAAAGGTGGGGAAAGAACTTCTGTGCTGCCTAAGCCACAATATTTTGGAGTTTATTTGTTATAGCAGTTTAAGCTTCTTCTAATACAATTCTCCTAGACTGTGACTTCAGTTGTCTTCTACATTCTTTACTATTTTCCATCTCTGTCCTTTTACTTTGCTTTCTGGAGATTTCATTAACTTGGTTCTCTGGTGCTTTTCATTTATGTTATCATATATTTAATTTTCAAAAATGCTCTCTCTCTCTCTCTCTCTCTCTCTCTCTCTCTCTCTCTCTCTCTTTTAGAGGCTGCATCTTAAAGTTTTCTCTTCTTCATAGTCTTTTTCCTCCAAGTTGCTTTTTTCCTGTTTGTTTTTGTCTACATCTTTCCTTAAATGTCTGGTAACCTTGGCTGTCTGCTTGTATTTAAAAGGGAGGCACTAAATGCTGAATGGAAGCTCTGTGCTCATGGATGGATCATTTTGAATATGGTTTTCACTATAGACTAGTAATTCTCAATGAGGGTCAATTTTGTTCTCTGCACCTACAGGACATTTGGCAATATCCAGAGACATTTTTGGTTGTCACAATTGGGAGCAGGGAATGCTACTGGCATCTAATGGGTAAAAAACATGAATGCTAAATATTTTTCAGAGCTCAGGATGATCACCCAAAACAATGAGTGGGAAACATCAGTACTTTCTACCTTTTCTTTTGGGCAGGTCATACTCCCCAGAGAAGACCTATCCAGTTCCCTGCAATCTCAGATCCTGTAGTAGAAAAACATCCAGTTAGTAAACTTTTACCTAATCCCCTATTTTCAGCAAAATACCGTGCCCTCGATTAAGGTTGTCTCTTGGTCCAGAATCACCCTCTGCTTCACTCCATAAATCAGAACCTCAGGAGTATTCTGGGGGCGTCAGGATAGGGCATAAAGTTGTCAGGAGGGAATTGTAAACAAACCTTCAGTCATCTGGCCCTTGGCTCTTCCTTCACTACACTTTCAGAAATGCCTTATCCCCTACTTGCTCAGTCGTTTGAGGATTCTATAATATAATTCTGTTGCTTCTCCTCTCCCCCAACCCCTGGATCCAGGCTCAAGATTCAGTTTTTCTGGTTCTGCTAAGTCACTTGTTACTAGTCCATCTGCTTTCTACTTCCCAATGTTTTCAGTTTGTTTTCTCCTCGGTTGTTTGTTTGTTTGTGTGTGTGTGTGTGTGTTTTAATAGTACTGGAGATTGAACCCAATCAATACCACTGAACCATATCCCCAGATCTTTTTCTTTTGAAACAGGGTCTCATTAAATTGCAGAGACTGGCCTTGAACTTGCAATACTCCTGCCTCGCTGATTTTACAAACATGCAACACCATGCCCAGGTTTACCTCACACTTCTTCCCCCACACACACACACCCACCCACCCCTGCCACCCCAGGGCTGAGGGCTGAACTCAGGGCCTTGCGTGTGCTAGGCAGGTACTCTGCCACTGAGCTAAATCCCCAACCCCTCACTCTTTATTAAAGTCAGAATCTGTATCTTATGACCCCTCTCACCACGAGATGATGATCTTATGCAGCTTGGGGACTATATCTTGTTATAGCTGTGTGCTAATAAATACCTAGTCATCTATCTTGCACACATTCATTGCTGTTGATATGTTGAGTTCCTTCTATGTGCAAGATAGGAGGCCAGGCAGGTATTTATTAGTATAATATTATTCATTACACTGAATTTATGTAACACATATGCACATCTACTTATATTGTTTACATTTCAATCCTTTTTACATTGATCAGTGGAAATGTGTTTTTATTTTCATAATTCTTTGTTATGCAAAAAATGCTGTCAGTTAACTCCTAATGCCCATATACTTTTCAAGTCCAAGTAGGATGATGTGAACCTATGGAATATAAATTATATGTTCGTTAACGACACTTTGCAAAGAGTCTCATGCATTTACCCTGGTGGCCAATCTCATTTCAAATCTTCCACCCTTGACAGATTATTTTATAGCCTCAGCATTAGGAAATGGTTTTAAAACAAAGAAGCTGGGCTGGGGATGTGGCTCAAGCGGTAGCGCGCTCGCCTGGCATGCGTGCGGCCCGGGTTCGATCCTCAGCACCACATACAAACAAAGATGTTGTGCCTGCCGAAAACTAAAAAATAAATAAATAAATAAATATTAAAACAAAGAAGCTTAATTACATTTACCTGCCAACTACTGTTTGTAAATGTATTATTTCTAATAGATGAATCTTATTAGAACTTCATGTTTGTGTCAACATTTTAAAAGTATTTATTAGATTTTTTTTAATATTTATTTTTAGGTGTAGTTGGACCCAATGCCTTTATTTTATTTACTTATTTTTATGTGGTGCTGAGGATTGAACCCAGGGCTTCGCATGTGGTAGGCAAGTGCTCTACCACTGAGCCACAACCCCAGCCCCAAATATTTATTAGTTGTTGATGAACCTTTACTTTGTTTATTTATATGTGGTGCTGAGAATCAAACCCAATGCCTCACACATGCTAGGCAAATACTCTTACACTGAGCTAAGTCCCAGCCCTCAACATATTTTTGATAAATATTTTTAAAGGAGTAAAAAATATACCAGAATATGTGTGTTTATGCAGAAGTATATTATCAATGACTGAATTCTAATCATTGAATTCATTTCCTAATATATTAAGAAAAGAATTTTTTTAATTGGATACCTGATATTTGGTACTGTTTCTGCCATAGGCATAATTCACAGATGGAGGCATCAAGAAGTAGAAATCAAAGTGGCACAATCCCTATTTCCCTTACTCACTAGCAAAATTTTTTCTTTTCTCATGACTTTATGTTCTTCTGGCTTAGAAGTCTTCCAAAGGCAAGAGTAATTCCACCAGGAGTTAACAATGATTCTATTGAACTAGATGTTAAGACTGTCACCCAGCCATCTTGGTCTCCTCAGACTTCTAAATCAATAAGCAAAGAAAGGTGTTCACATACTGAATAGGGTGACAGATCCTTACAACTGAGGGGAAATCAAACTACTATTTCACAGTGGAGGTAAGGAAGAATATGTCTGAAAGACAAGAAATCTCTTAGTATTACCATGCCCTATGACTAAGGTCAATGGAACATTACAATGGCAACCCTGCCAGGGCTAGGAATGGCCCAGGCATTCAGGAATGAAGGTTTGGGTCACCCCACTAGGTAAAGAAATACTACCAGCTAAAGTGCTTGCTAAAAGCCAAGGAAATAAAGAAATGTATAGTAAAGAAAGTAGTTATAAATACCAGCTATTACCATATGATCAACTACAGAGAGAACTGCATTTTTTATGAATAGTCCTCTTTATTTTGTTATAAATGTGAGCATATAAAATATCTTCTTCCCTCTTTTATTCTCTTATCATATATGTTGACTTTACACTATTTAATATTTAATATTATTAGCTTCACATCTCTGTATTTAAGTTATGGGATATCATAGAGAAGAGTCAATATAAAAGACTTTACATCCTCTTCTGGGGTAGGAGTTAGTGCATTTTCTGTTATATGAAAATAGTCGTATTATATTGTGTGTAATTATTATTACCTTGCTATTGTCATTATTTGTTTGTATGTAGGGACACCAAGTTAACAGGACTGGATTTGTAATGGTTCATTATTTTGCCAAATATTTCTTTGGTATGTTGCCGAAGTCTGGCTGGGCACAATTCAGGAGCCACTTGTCAAAAGAAACTAACTTTATTTTTAGAACCACACACGCCAAACAAAACAGCTCCTCAGGAAAAAGCCTCAGAGCCCAACTGCCACCACCGGCTTCCCACAAGCCTCTCAACTTCCCCCACTCCTCCTGCTCTTGAGGGCCATTGGCTGGGTTGCGTGGGCGGAGCCAAAAAAAGTCCCCCAATGAGCAGCTCCGTAGTCTGAAAGGGCGGGGAAACAGCCCAATGAGCATCACCGCAGAGGAGCCAATCAGCTAGAAGTTGCTGGGGCCTCTGTGAGCCAATCATCAGCTGGCAGTCTGAAAGTTTGCTGGGGTCCCTTCTGCTGTGGCTCTCAACAGTATGTCTGTGAGAGGGCTTCTGAATGAGATTCACATTTGAATTGGTAGACTAAGTAAGGCAGATTGCCCTCCCTATTAAGAGTAGATCTCACCAAACTGAGGTTGGATAGAAGAAATAAAAAGGTAGAAAGGATATAAAGGAAAGATTAGGAATTATAAATTTAACCTGAAATTCTGAATACCTTTCCAGTTCTATCACTCCCCAAGTTAGCTCTTCTCCCTGGCCTGTTACTCCTAAATTTTTGGGAAATCTGTAAGTCTTTGAGTTATCACAAATTTACCCTCTCGTGGAAAATTACCTTGTGTGCTGTTAAATAGCCCATGCAATAAAGAGATTAAGAGAGATATACAGTTTAAGAAACCTGTAATTTAGAGAACTTTCCAATATCATCTACTGATCAAATAACGAAGACCGCATCAGCCTAAGGATCCTGAGAATGATCAGAACACCATAAATTGTCTTGTGATCACCAGACTGATACCATTCCTGCATACCTTCCCATGCCCACCTCTCACCAAGGTTACTTTGAAAGAAGACTCTAAGAACCCCAAAAGCATCTCTCACTCTCAAGCTGGTCCCCATTCTCCCTTGAATGTGTCTCTGCTTTCCTTAATAAATCTCTGTCTGTGTCTCTGACTGATGCAAGCTGAAATTCTTTTCAGTCGCATATGTCAAGGATTCTACTCCTCTTGAGTTGAGGTTCCCTTCTCCAGGAACTCTTCAAACTGTCTCTGGCAACAAATCAATTGAAGATCTTCCCTGTTGCTTGAACTGCAATATTGTTTTTCCTAGTCTCAAAACTCTGAAACATCAATTCTCTTGGGGTTCTCAAGCCTGCTGTTCTTTAAAGGAGAACTTACACTATTGGCTCACCTGGTTCTCAGATATTTGGCCTCAGACTGGAACTATACATTGGATCTCCTGGGCTCCAGCTTGATAACTGCAGATCTGAAGGCTTCTCCAAGTCCATCATCATATGAGCCAATTCCTTATAATAAATCTCATCAGGGCTGGGGTTGTGGCTCAGTGGTAGAGCACTTGCCTTGCACGTGTGAGGCACTGGGTTTAACCTCAGTACCACATAAAAATAAAAAAAATAAAGATATTGTGTCCATTTACAACTAAAAAAAAATTTTTAATAAGATAAATAAAATAAATCTCATCAATCTCTCTATATATGTCCTATTGATTTTGTTTCTCTGGAGAACCCTGACTCATAGAGATATCTTAATTATAAATAGAAAAGCAATTTCACTGTTTAAAAATCATATTAAAATGCAATTAATTATATATTAATAACCACATGGATTTTATGTGTTTTTTTGACAGATTCAAAGTATGTTTTATTATTAATTATAAATTCCAGAGATATGTAGATTGCTAAATTTTAAAGCAATAAGGTGCTATTCCTATATAATATGCTTTTAAAAAATAGTGATATTTTAAATACACTTTGTAAATAAGTTATATTCTCTGTGTACATAACAACAGAAGCAGTAGGAAGCAAATATTACACACAAAATAGAGTGTATGACTGTCCATGTCTCAGAGATGAGGATGTTCCTAAGTTTACCTATGGCAACATTTGGAACAATTACCACTTATTCTTATCCTCCCTCTGTGCCTACTTGAAAACAGGGCCAATGTTAAAATATTTGCTTTTTTTTAATAAGCTCTTTTATTTTCCTTCCAACTCTAATTCTCCCAATTACTCTATTCAAGTCATTTAATCTCCCCTGTTCTGATTGATATTTTAATTATCCAGTTCTTTCCAGCTGCGTCCACCCTAGTTTTTACAAAGAACGAAGAATTATACTTTATTTGAATGATAAATCTATTGATAGGATCATTTTTTCCTTCCAGAACAATGGACAAAGAAATGACCTACTCACCCTTCAAAATATATATATATATAATATATGTACAAAATATGTATTTTATACAATACATTATATAAAATATATATTAAATATATATACCTATAATATAGAGAGATATATTTGCTGTTGCATACCATGAGAGAGGTAGTTGCCTATCAATTGCCATTTATTGGTCTGATTCCATTTTAAAGACTATGACAACTATTTAAACTAATTACTTGGTTTTACAGCAAATAAATGTGCATATATTCATATATATATGTGAATATTGGACCAGTCAGATATAAGCCAAGATTGCATTTTGACTCTCCTAGGGTACTTTGTTTGTCTTTCTTAATCTTTGGAAATTGAATTGTCTGAACTATTGAAGAAAATTCCTGGCTGATCTGACAAAAGCAGTAATGTGATTTTGGGACTGACCAATATGGACTTCCATCAAGATAGTCTCTCTGTTCGATCTCTTTTGGTTTAAGAGAGAGAGAGAGAGAGAGAGAGAGAGAGAGAGAGAAACTAACACATCTGTAATCTCAGCTACTGGGGAAGCTTAGGCAGGAGGATCACAAATTCAAAGGCAACCCTGGGCAACTTGGTGAGACCCGGTCTCCAATAAAAGGGTGGAGAGGAGCTGGCTATAGCTCAATATTTGCCTAGCATGTATGATGAGCTGCATTCAATCCCCAGTACCCAAAGATAGAAAGAGAGAGAGGGTTGGGTGCAGGGGGCAGAGAAAACAATTCAAGTTAATTTAAATAAAGATACAAGGATGAAACCAAGCTCATGTTTCAGGATGGGACTGGAACTATGCACCGGCTCTTCTTTGTGCTACTCAATGTAATTTTTTAAATCTATCTTCCCCAGTTCTGTGTGTCCTGCATTAAAAAGTTTCAACCCAGACAAAGACCAGATCTCTTATTTTCAATTTTGTATTCTCCAGTCTACATTGTAGCCAGCACATAGATTAGGGGTCATGCCTGTGACCATGGGATGAGACAGGGAAGAGTTGCAGGAAAGGGCACTGCTTGACCCAATAGGTGTCCACTGCAAAGCCTTCTTTTTTGTCCTAATAGGAAACTGATTTTATTTTATTTTTTAATTTTTTATTTTTTTTACTGGTTGTTCAAAATATTACATAGCTCTTGACATATCATATTTCATAGTTTAGATTCAAGTGGGTTATTTTAAACAGTGTCTTTCGGACACCACACTGAGGAAAAAGTGGTGGATGATATTAAGGTATATTTGGTAAAAGAGGAATTGAGACAATTGGACTTTGTGGACCCTCTCAACTCATATCAGAAATATATTTTTAAAAATATATTTTTAAAAAATATATTTTATTATTTGGGCTATTCATGTACAAAGAGATTTAATTGATTGTGATAAACTTATTCCTGGATTTTGATCCATCTTCCAATGCAAATGTACGGTGATTATCTAGATCAACTTTGCAGAGATTCAACTCAGTTAACATAATGCCTGAAATGGCTATAATGTGCAAGGAATAACTCATTTGTTTCCATTCTGTAAACCATTGGATTACAGACCAAGCTTCACAGACATGTAAGGATCCACAGGGGAAGAACTGATGTCCCATATGCTATTTCCAATGTTTCATAAGGTCCAAAGGAAATAATAAACTTTTCTGGCACAAAATTATGATAGGCTATCTAAAACATCAAATTTATCTGCTTTAGAATGGAATTATACCAACTGGTAGCAGCAAATCTTTATTACATGCTGATGTTAAGCTCTGGTTTAACACACCCATACATCTTTGGTTAAATAAATTCTGGGTAATTGAATGCCATCTGTTCCTATTCCATTTTCTATTGCTATAACAGAATACCTGGCTGAAGGTAGCTTACAAAGGAAAGATGTTTGTCTTGACTCATGGTTCTGAACATTTAAGAACATGGTGTCCATCCCCAGCTTCTGCTGTGATCCATGTGATGTTTCAACTCATGGCAGAAAGTGAAAGAGCAAGCTACACGCTGAAAAGAAGCACATGTAATGATAGTAGAATGAGTCAGACATTACTACCCTATGTGCATATATGATTACAAGACTCATGTAACTCTACATCATGTATAACCAGACAAATGAGAAGTTATACTCCATTTATGTATGAGGTATCAAAATGCATTTTACTGTCATGTATAATTAATTGGAGCAAATTAAATTTTTTTTAAAAAAGAAGCACATGTGCCAGATAGCAAGAGGAGATGCCAGACTTGCTTTATAACAAACTTCTCCTACGATAAATAACCCACCTAGAGGGAACTTCATTAATCCTTTTGTGAGGATGGAGCCCCATGACCTAATGTGGGGTTTTTTTTGTTGTTGTTTTGTTTTGTAGTACTGAGGATTGAACTCAGGGCCTCATGCATGCTCATACACCTTCACACACACCTTCACTACACACACCTTCATCCCTTTTTTATTTTACTTTGAGACAGGATCTTGCAACGACAGGGTCTTGCTAAGTTGCTGAGGCTGGCCTCGAATATGAAATCCTCCTGTCTCAGCCTCCTGAATAGCTGGGATTACAAGTGTGGGCTGCACAAGAATTTAAAACAAGAATCAATAAATGGGATGGATTCAAACTAAAAAGTTTTTTCTCAGCAAAAGAAACAATCTGTGAGGTAAACAGAGAGTCTACATCCTGGAAGCAAATTTTTACCCCTCACACATCAGATAGAGCACTAATCTCTAGGGTATATAAAGAACTCAATAGGGCTGGGGATGTGGCTCAAGCGGTAGCAGTAGCGCGCTCGCCTGGCATGCGTGCGGCCCAGGTTCGATCCTCAGCACCACATACAAACAAAGATGTTGTGTCCGCCGATAACTAAAAAAAAAAAAAAAAAAAAGAACTCAAGAAGCTAAGCACCAAAAAAAACAAATAACCCAATCAATAAATAGGCCAAGGACCTGAACAGACACTTCTTCAGAAGAGGATATAAAATCAATCAACAAATATATGAAAAAATGCCCATCATCTCTAGCAATCAGAGAAATGCAAATCATAACTACTCTAAGATATCATCTCACTTCAGTCAGAATGGCAGTTATTATGAAGACAAACAACAAGTGTTGGCAAGGATGTGGGGAAAAAGATACACTCATACATTGCTAGTGGGACTGCAAATTGGTGCAGCCAATTTGGAAAGCAGTATGGAGATTCCTTGGAAATCTGGAAATGGAACCACTATTTGACCCAGCTATTCCTCTTCTCAGACTATATCCAAAGGACTTAAAAACAGCATACTACAGGGACACAGCCCCATCAATGTTTATAGCAGCACAATTCACAATAGCTAAACTGTGGAGCCAAACTAGATGTCCTTCAGTGGATGAATGGATAAAAAATGTGGCATTTATACACAATGGATATTACTCAGCATTAAAAAAGAACAAAATCATGGCATTTGCAGGTAAATGGAGGGCGTTGGAGAAGATAATGCTAAGTGAAGTCAGCCAATCCCCAAAAACCAAATGCTGAATTTTTTCTCTGATATAAGGTGACTGACTCATAGTGGGGTAGGGAGGGAGAGCATGGGAGGATTAGATGAATCCTATATAGGGAAGAGGGGTGGGAGGGAAAGGGAGGGGGCAAGGGATTAGCAAGGATGGTGGAATGTGATGGTCATCATTATACAAAGTACATGTATGAAGACTTGAATTGGGTGTCAGCATACCTTATATACAAACAGAGATATGAAAAATTGTGGTATATATGTGTATTAAGAATTGTAATGCAAAAAAGTAGTACATGTATAGTGGCATAAAATTAAAAATAAATAAATAAATAACAAGTGTGGGCCACCTAACTACCTCTTAAAGGTCCTACCATCCCTCAACAACATTACTTTGGGAAATTAAGCCTCTACCTGAGTTTTGGTGGAGACAAATCATAGCACCATGCTGGGACAAATTAGATTTTAGCAAAATTATATGTGGCCACCCTTCTTCAGGCTATATTCTAAAGACTATAGAAAGAGAAATTGAAAGACTAATGTGACTGAAGTTTAAGAGATCCTTCAACATTAGTCATCTCTCTAAAATAATGACCTCTGGATGATCCTTCTACTTTCCCCTTAAAATATACAATACCATTATTAGAAGTTCTATTTACTAGGATATCATATTGCAAAGACCTGAAAATAGTAAGATGTTTCCAGAAATGCTCTGCTTTAAAACGTGAACCTGGATCATCCAGTGACCATCAATATTTTTGATGCACTTGATTATTTCTCTACTTTCTCCTACCATTGGGATTTCTGGACACAGATGTAAGGAACAAGAAGGAAAGAAAAGATTTCTCAGATACTAATTCTCTATTTCTAGTCCAGGCTGTCTGAAACTTTTAAGTCTCAGGCAGTTACACCTATAAATGTCTGAAATTCACCTGGGAGCAAAGCCACATCTCTTTCTCTAGCCAAGTGATATCAGTAGGTCATTTTCAACAGCCTTGAACTCTTCTCTCTTATCTTACTGGGCTCATAGCTCTACACTAAATTGCTATTCCAATCTACTGTTCAGAAAGTAATTAATCACAATTTAAATGAGAAGGCTCATAATTGCAAATCACCTTTAAATATATCTTCTGGGGGGGGGGGGCTGGGTTGTGGCTCAGTGGTTGAGCGCTTGCCTAGCATGCATGAGGCACTGGGTTCAACACCTGAAACTACATGAAAAATAAATAAATAAACAGATAAAACAAAGGTATTGTGTCCATCTACAACTAAAAATTTATATATATCTTCTACTTTAGTCTTGGAAAGGATATATCTAAATTTGAAAAAAAAAAAAAGTTAATGGGGTTTGAAGCAACAATGAAGACCCAAATTGTAATAAGTGTTAATTTTTTAAACCATTGTTTAGCTACATATTTATTCAAAATTAGTTCATACATGATAGACTTCCCAAATGTTCTTGTGAGGCTGAAAAGGGAAGAGACAGAGGTAGACAAGCATTAATGAGAGAAAGTTCTTCTCCTCACCCTTAAATGCCTATACAAAACGTTCTTTGTAAAGCAAATGTACTAAAGATTCCCCTTTTCTTCCTTGAAGCATCTGTGAGTCTTTCTTCTTTAGATAAAATGGACTTTTTTTGGTGGGCACATGACAAGGAAGAGGTTCAATGTAACAAGCAATCATGCTATTTTAAAAAGCTCCATCTCAAATTAAGTTTACATATGGTAGCTTTCTAAGGAGGGTGGGTTGCAACATGTAAGCAATTTAAAAGTGTAACATTTCATTTTCAGGTTCAGAGTAGCTTTCAATTCCCTCACTAGTGTGCTTCTAATTAAATCTTAATTGTACCATTCATTATGAAATGAAAGAAACACTGTTAAACTGGATTCTCCCTAAGAGGAAATCAAAATGGCCTTCATAAAATGGCTAATGCACAGAAAAGAAAAATAAAACTATGTGGAAATGAGCCTTAAAATTAAAGCCTAACATTGAATTTGCATAATTATAAAATTATCACAAGGAATATCATTTTTTATAAACCTAAATAATTTAAATGTATGTAATTAGTTATAGTAAATCACCCAAATGCATGCAAACACTAATAAATGTGTAATAAAAATGATATTCAATAATTTCAGTTGCTGCTTATCATATGCTAACTTTAAAATATATTCTTTTGAAGTAAATGTATTTTAAGTTAGTTTATCTTAAGAAGAAGAAGAAGAGTGGGTTGGGGGAAGGAGAAAGAAGAGGAAGAAAGTTCCCAAAATTTAACGAGCCCCAAAGTTTCTTTCTTGGAGAAAATGGGCTTTGTCTGTATTAGAGGATAATTGTTGCACTTGTCTAATTACATCTCCTAGCAAATGTTTGGATGATTTCTATTTTATTATTAGTATAATAGTTTTCAAAAATAAATCAATTTTCACCATGTACAGCCAAAGCAATGAGAAGTCGTGCTTCATTTGTGTACAATGTGTCAAATGCATTCTACTGTCATGTACAACTAGTTAGAACAAATTTAAATTTTTTTAAATAAATAAATCAATTTCTCTTTCATTTTAATTCCTCCTATCTGTAGTCATCATTCCTGAAATCTTGTCATTTTGAGTTTAAAGTTATACAAATGCACTCTCTTTTCTATTATCTTCTGCAACTAGTTCTATAAACAATAAATGAAATAGTATTTTAAAGAATGTATCAAGAGAGAGGGGGAGTGGAGGGGAGGGAAAGAGGAATAATTGGGGGACAAAATCGGCCAAATTATATTATGTGCATGTATGAATATATCAAGATGAATCCCACTTTGTGAATAATTATAATGCACCAATTTAAAATAAATAAATAGAAGGTTAGTATGTTGAGGAATGGAGGAGAGGGATGAAATGGAACAAATGATGTTATGTACATACATATTATGTCATAATGAACCTCACTATTATGTACCATTATAATGTACTAATGAAAACATTTTTTTAAAAAAGGAATGTACCAATAATTTTGTGAAACTAAAGTTGAAAATAAGAAGTGTATTTCTCCTCTCCAGAGAGTTAGATGACAGCATCTCAAAATAAAATAAAAGGCCAGCGTTAGCTGTAGATTTTTCTCCTTAGTCTGGGGTTGAAAATTATTCTTTTTTGAGAAATGAATACATAAAACACATATAATAATGAATCAAACCCTCATGGACCTATGACCCAGAATTTAATGATTATTAACATTTCATCATGTTTATTTAAAATTGTTCTCATAGGGCTGGGACTGTAGCTCAGTGGTAGAGCACTTGCCTAGCACATGTGAGGCACTGGGTTAGATCCTCAGCACCACATAAAAATAAATAAATAAAAATAAAGGTATTATGTCCATCTAGAACTTTTTAAAATTTTTAAATTGTTCATATGAAAGCAATTTTATAATTAACTCTCCATCCCTGCTCTAATCCCATCCCCTCCTACTCCTTCCCTAATCCAGACTGTGACCCTACTGCTGCACAAATTACCCTAAAAACTTAGTGGCTTGATGACACAGATCTGTAGCTCAGGAATCTGTGCAGTGTAGGTTTATTATTTGACTTGGGACCTCTCAAAAGGCTGTAGTCTCAATGGTGGCTGATGTTATGGTCATCTCCAGGGTCCACCGAGACAGAGTTAGCTTCCAAGGTCACTTAGTGGTTGCTGGCAGGATTCAGTTTCTCACTTCCTTAGTTATCGCTGCCAGCTGTCACGTGAGCCTCTCCACGGGGCATCTTACAAAATGCGTCTTGTTTCATCACAAGAAAGCCAGAGTCAAAGAGAGAAGTCAACTTTGTCATACATAGTCTCAGAAGCGACATCTCATCCAATTAAATTAAATAAAATATAAAAAGATGTGGGGATGGGGCTTAGTGGTTAAGTGCCTCTAGGTTCAATTCCTGGTACCAAAATAAAAAAGGTAAGTCATCTGGATTTGATACCCAGCACTCAACTCAGCATTGGAGGGAAAAAAGTCTACTAGAGGGGAGTAGGAGTGGGTATTATTCCAGCTCATTATTTTATATTTCTGTATAAATATCTATAAATGAATGTTTTACATTATATAAAATATTAAAGTGTACAATGTTTCATATATTTTTCAATATACACAAGTAAATGAATCTTCCTTTTTTTCTATCAATGTTTTATTTTTGGCATCTATTTTATATTAATCCATTTAGATCTAGTTAGTTCCTTTTAGGCATTATTCAAATATCCAATCTATTGATTGTCATGTTTTACTTAAAATTCTATTAGTACCTATTAATGGACATTGGTCTCCTTTTCTTTCAGGAGAGGGTTACCAGTGATGTGACAATGAGCATCTTCTCACATGTCCCTTTGAATACATGTGTAAGAGTTTCTATAAACCTAGAAGTTGTTAAATTTTTATAACATGCTTCCAAATTGTTCTCTTAAATGATCACACCTGTTTATACCCAAGCCAGCAGTTGAAGAGATTTACCTTTCCCTAACTTCTATGCCAACACTTAATTGGTGACACATGGTCTCCTTGCTTTTTTTTACTACATTTTTTTTCTCCTAATTATCTTTAAGGTAGAGCATCTTTTCATATGTTAATAAATCATTTGGGTTTCCTAGTCCCATGAGTCTCTCCATAAACTTTCTATCAAATTGTTCATGCTTTTTATTATACTTCGTATGTCTTTGGTCATACAGAAAATTTTAGTGAGGTCAAATGTAGTCTTTAATGTAGTCTTTACCTTCATCATTTGTACTTTTTGTCTAATTTAAGAAAAATTTGACCCAGATCCTAAAGATTTCCCCTACATTATCTTAATTTTTTATTTTTTTATTTTTATTTTTTTTTAGTTGTAGATGGACACTATACCTTTATTTTGTTTATTTTTATGTGGTGCTGGGATGGAACCCAGTGCCTCATACATGCTCAGCAAGCGCTCTACCACTGAGCCACAATGCCGGCCCTATTTTCTTAATTTTTAAAATTTATATTCTTTTCTACCTACAGCTTGACTCTATCTGAAATTTGCCTTTGTATTTTGTCTGAAGTAGGGATCTTAATTTTAATTCTACATGGAAAGTGAACTGTTCACATTACTTATCAGCTTGTCTATCCTTTCACTTTATAATTTATGATACCACTTCTGTTTGTGCATTATGATCCTTTAGATGCATGCATCTATTTCTAGGCTTTTTGTTATTTGAAAGAGCAAGTCCTACCTCCTTATTCCTTATTTCCTTTTTTTCAGAATTGTTGGGGATATTTTTAGGTATTTACTTTGCCATTTGCATTTTAATCAGTTTCTCAAGTTGTATAAAGAACTCCAGGTGGATTTTTTTAAAATTGGAATTATGTTAATTTTATACTTCAAATTTGAGGGAATTGACATTGTTGTGAAATTGAGTATTCCCAAACAAGGCCATATCTATACACACATGTATATACACATATACACACATATGTACACATACATACATAGATATGTAGATAAATAGATATACTTTAATTTTTATTTATATAAATGTCCATTTTTTGAAGTTTTCTTTACATCCTTAAAGCTTTTATTTTTTTTAAAGTATGCATCTTGGGCTGGAGTTGTAGCTCAGTGGTAGAGTGCTTTCCTAGCATGTGTGAGGCACTGGGTTAAACTCTCAGTATCATATAAATAAATAAAGGTCCATTAACAACCAATTTTTTTTTAAGTATGCATCTTTTGTTAGATTTATTCCCAGATATCATATAGTTTGTTTGCTTAGTGAAAGGGATTTTTTTTTCCTATTAGGTCTTATTGCTGATTTATAGAAATGCCATTTGTTTTTATATTTGTATTATATCAAGGAAATTAAACTTCTTCATTAGTTGTACAAGTTTGCCTATGTATTGCCTATGTATTAACTTAGATTTTCTGTGTACATTATTATACCATCTGCAAGTGACAACTTTTTTTTTTTTTTTAATTTATTTTTCAGTTATCGTCGGATACAACATCTTTGTTTGTATGTGGTGCTGAGGATCGAACCCGGGCCCCACGCATGCCTAGGCGAGCGCGCTACCGCTTGAGCCACATCCCCAGCCCCCTCAACCTGGTCTTTCAGCTCTCCCATTGATTCTGTGAGCTGTCAAACATTCTCAGAATGTTTTCTTTTTCTATGTAATCATCCAGAGTCAGCTTCACTCAACCTTCTATATATCTTCTATATATCTTAGCCTTCTAAGATATATATTTTGGCTCTTAAAACCTTTTTCTTTTTTTTCAGTCCCATTGGATTCTTAAGGACCTTTGGTACAATGTTGAATAATTTGAGTGGTTAAATTTAGTATTGTCTCATTCCTAACATTAAAAGAAATGCCTCTGAAATTTCACCATTCAACATACTGTTTATGTATGTTTTCAGTAGATAACCAAAAACAAGATTAAGAAAATTCTCTTCTATTAAAATTTGCTAATAAGTTTTTTTAAATCATGAATGGGTATTGAATTTTATCAAATGCCTTTAAAAATGTCTTTTGAGATAATCACCTGATATTTTTTCTTTAATATGTTAATGTGGTGAATTAAATTAATAGTTTTCTAAAGTTAGTGTTCTTGTGTTCTTGTAAATCCTTTGTGATCTTTTTATGCAGTGTTAGATTCAATTTTCTCATGTTTTATTTAATACTTTACATTAATGTTAATAAATAAAATACCTAAAATGTTACAGTCTGCTCTAATTTACCTAAATCAATATTCTTCCAGCCTTGTAAAATTAGTTTGATAGCTTTCCCTTTTTTCTATTCTCTAGGACAATTTGTAAAATTAGATTTTTTTTTTCTTCTTGAAGAATTGATAAAACTCACTGGGCAGACATGTTTTTTTATATTCCATATTTTATAATGCTTTGACATCGTGGGGCCTTGTGGACCTAGGGAAGGACTCTTTAATCCCTAGAAATAACAATTTTCCCTTGATAGGAAAACCAACCCACCTCAAATTCACATTTTCTTTTAACAGGCTCCCGAGGTCTGGGGCATTATCCCTCCACCCTCAATCACCTGGGACCAGTACCATACACATAAGGGCAACCCCATAACCCAGAGCCCACCAAAATTATTTCGACCGACTAACCCTGAACTTGCCCAGTTTGCTGACCATAGCCCCTCCATTCCTTCCTTCAAAAACCACAGAAGGGGCTGGTAGAGCACTTGCCTAGCATGTGTGAGGCACTGAGTTCGATCCTCAGCACCACATGAAAATGAAACAAATAAAGGCATGTTGCCCATTCACAACTACAAAAAATAAAAAAAAACAAAAAAAAAAAAAACAGAAACAGCAGTGGCTCACGCTTTCCCTTTGCTCCTTCTGCCATTTAATTGGCCCTGGTGCTTCCCCATGAGTCACCCTTTGCCTCCTGTTCTAGGACTCTGTGAGCATAAAAACTTCAGGGTCACATGCCTATAACCTCAGCTACTGGGGGGTTGTGGCAGGAAGATAGGAGATCCCAAGTTGTGGGTTAAGAAATAAAAAGGGCTGGAGATGTAGCTCTTGGTAGAGTTATTCCTGGGTATTCAATCCCCAGTACCAATGAAGCAAACAAACAAAAAACCTTCATCATGACACTCAATTTATATTATTTATTTATTTATTTTGGTACCATGGATTGAGCCCAGGGGCACTTACCCACTGAGCCACATTTCCATTCCTTTTTATGTTTTATTTAGAGACAGGGTCTCACTAAATTGCTTAGGGTCTTACTAAATTGCTGAGGCTGACTTTGAACTCGAGATCCTCATGCCTCAGTGTCCCAAACCACTGTGATTACAGGCATATGTCACCACGCCCAGTGACACTCAATTTCATGTCTGTGTGTCTTACCATACATAATTGAAATAAATTCCAGGGACATTTTATAACGGCCTGGTACCTTTTAATAGAATGAGGTTTTTTAGGTCAATAAAATTTTCTTAATAGTTAGTGCTCTATTCAGTTTGTTTCTTCATGAACAAGTCTTGGTATGTTTTCCTAGAAATTTGAAAATCTTTTTGTTTTCAAAGTGTTGGTGTAAGGGTCCCGCGAAACATCGGAGAAAGAGACCACCAAGTGACCACTCATGCAATTGGCAGAAGGGGGATTTATTGAACCAGCATGCTGGGGCTCCGTGCCCACTCAAGAAGGGAAAGCAGCCCAGAGCCCCGAGCAGGGGCTGAGCACTGCTTAAGTACACTTTTTGGGGAGGGCGGAGGGCTTTGTATACATCAGAACAAATCATCATGAGGCGCCGGAAAATTGAACAACAACTCCTAAACCTGATTAGTTCATTCATTGGCGGGAACAGGTCAGGCTGGAGTGATAGGTCATTCCTAAGGAGGGGGTTACATTTAAACTGATTGGTCCAGGCCCTGCAATGCCTACGTGGGACCACACAGAGCCCTTATTAAACAACCAAATAGTCAGGGGAAATATTTACTGGGCAGTTCCAAGCATTGTCTTAACAGCTACAGAAATTTCAGGTTTTGCAGGTAGCATAGAAACCTAACAATACCTAATCCTTTACATTTTAACTCAGATCTTGCAGCTTAGAAACTTTACAACACCCGGTCTTTTACCCTTTAACTTTTACGCTTTAACTTCAATTTCTTTTACCCTTACATTGGCAAAAATTAATAAAATGTTCCTGGTTTCAAGTTATTCACTATTTATGGAGTTATGTTCTCTTTTAAATTTTATAATCTGATTCACTTAATGCTCTTAATTTCTTGATGGTTTGTGAGAGGTTTATCCAAAAATCTTATTGGTCTTAAAAAAATTCATTTGATTATATTGATCATTTCTTATATTTGTTTTCCTCTTAATTTCTGATTTTATCTAATTTTTAAAATTTTATTTCACTTTCTGTAGTTTTTTGGGGGGGGGAATTTTTTTTAAGAGAGAGAGAGAGAGAATTTTTTTTAATATTTATTTTTTAGTTTTCGGCAGATACAACATCTTTGTATGTGGTACTGAGGATCGAACCCGGGCCCCACGCATGCCAGGCGAGCGTGCTACCGCTTGAGACACATCTCCAGCCCCTGGGGGATATTTTTTTTAAAATTTTATCATTTCAACAAACAACTTAAACAAAATGTTCTTCAAAAATTCAAACATAGCTGGGGTTATGGCTCAATGGTAGAGCGCTCGCCTAGCACATGCGAGGCGCTGGATTCGATCCTAAGCACCATATAAAAATAAATAAAATAAAGGTATTGTGTCCAACTACAACTAAAAAATAAATTTAAAAGATTCTAACATTAAAAACAGCAATATTAATGATTATGATGTTACTTTCATAATAATTGCCTAGGAGTTGGTAATTTTGTATATTTGGAGTCCAGTATGCTTCCTGCATTTGAATTTCCATTACCTTCTCAAGATTTGGGAAATTTTCTGCAGATTTTTTTATAGCTTCTGGATATGAATGTTTGATTCTATATTTTCAGAATTTCATGTTTTCTATTGTGCCCCACTCCCAAAACTTCCAATGTAGGAAAAACTCAGTATAATACTCCTGGCTTCTCTTCACTCTTTTAATTATGCTACTGTCTTGGAGGTAGGGAGAATTTTTGATTGGTAAGTTTTAGAAGAATTTTAAAATTCTCCTAAGGACTAGGAATATTTGGTTGAATTCTTTTTTCTCTTGAGAATGAATGACCAACAAAGAGCTTGAGTTTTCTCTACAATCCCTTAGTATAAATCTCACCTAGGCAGAACTCCATGTGGAGACACCTGTCATCTCCAATGTCCCAGTACATAACCCTCAGTTCTGCTCTCATCTCCAAGAGGCCTGCCTGTGCCCTGGAGATGACCATTGTCCTTACATTTGCATATATCTTTACTGAATGAGAGCATATTTCTTAGGGTTTTTAAATTGTAGAAGCCATGTATTTAGTATTTTTTCACGTTATAACTACTGTAAAATTTATATAATGGTATTACATGAATACTGGAAAGTGGGGGGAAAGCACCCAGTAATAATTCAACATCATAGAGCAGCCGCTATCAACATTCTTTATATATGTCTTTGTCATGGTATACTATATTTTCATACATGCAATTATATATCTTATCTAGCAGGTCTTTTTTACTTAGTACTTCCAGATGTCCTTAAACTTACAACATTCAATAAGAGCATATTTTATTAAGTACAAATTTCATAATAACCATACAATTTTGTTTTCCATTTGTTGTTTGTAAATTAACACTATCATAAACATAATCATAACATTTAACATTTTTATCTTTTAAATTCTTTGCTTGAAATTAATACTGATAAATGTAATTGTTGGCTCAGAAGATGGCAATTTTGTGAATCTTAATATGGGTTCCAATTATATCCCAAATGACAATGTGAGTTTATATTGCTCTCTGTAATAAGAGTACCCAAGTTATACCAAAATATTGTCCAAATTGGGTAATTTTCAAATTTCTTAATATAAATATTTTTGTTTTTAACTTGTGCAATTTAAGGTATTTTGCTTTTTCAAAACCAAATATCTGCCAAGCGTGATGGCACACTCCTGTAATCCCTGTGACTCAGGAGGCTGAGGCAAGTGGAGTACATGTTCAAGGCCAGCCTCAGCAATTTATTGAGGCCCTAAGCAACTTAGTGAGATCTTGTCTCAAAATAAAAAATAAAAAAGTGCAGAACTTAACCCAAAATGAATGAAACAGCTAAAGGTACAAAGTGCTGGTAAGCACATGAAGCAACTAGATTAGTCTTATACCACTGTGGGGAAGGTAAACTATTACAATCATTTTGGAAAATAGTTTGGCTGTGTTAAACATACATATATCATTTAAAGAAACATTTCACTGATAAGAATTTACCCAAGAGAAATCATATTCCATTTAATACTTGTTCATTACATTTCAGAGCAGCTTTATGTTTAAAAGTCAATTACTAGAAATTATACTGAAAAATTTTGCCACTATGTAGACACATCAAGACACAGCTATATCATGGAATACTACTTACCAATAAAAAGGAATGAACTATTAAGAAAATAAAAATAGACACTAGTATGGCCCTATGTATAAATGTGGCTGTATAATCGATGTGATCCTGCAATCTGTACATGAGGAAAAATAAGATTACGTACCCCATTTGAATCAAATATATGATATGTCAAGATCATTGTAATGTTTTGAGCAACTAATAACAAATTTTAAAAAATCATATTGAATAATTTTACAAATATTCAGTAGCTTATTTAATTATTAAATGAAAATAAAATGAAATTTTATCAAAAAAATAAAAAGAAAAGAAAAATTAAAAGTGCTAAGGATGTGGGTCAGTGGTAAAGTGCCCCCTTGGTTCAATCTCCATTACCAAAAAAGAAAGAAAGAAAAAAGAAAAAAAAATTTCCTCTCCTTTTTTCCCAGTTGTTGACAATTTAATGTTTTCTTTCTTAGTAAGCATGAATTATTTTAAGAATATTCAAAGTATCACTAAAAATACATAATTATAAGAATAACACAGTGGGCATTATGTTGAGTGAAATAAGGCACAGAAAGACAAATACCACATGTTCTCATTCAAATGTGGAAACTTAAAAAGTTGAATTCATAGAATTAGAGAATAAAATAGTTTTCACTAGAAGCTAGGAAGGAAGGTAAATAGAAGGTCACTTAATGGGTACAAAATGCAGCTAGATAAGAGTAGTTCTTGTGTTCTACAGCACAGTAGAGTGACTACAGTTTACAATAATTATCATTTATAGAGAACTAGAAGAAAGAAATTTGTAGGCTTCCAACACAAAGAAATGACAAATATTTAAGGAGCTGGAAATGCTAATTACCTTGATTTGATTGCTATATATTGTATACCTGTATTAAATTATCACATTATACCCCAAAAATAGGTACAATTATCATGTCAATTAAATTTTTAAATTAAAAGATTAGTATAATAAATTTTAAAGAAATGAAACTGGATGGAATAAACAGAGAAAGAATCAAGTATGTCAATCATAGCACATGACTGGCATATGACCTAATCTAAAATTTGGCCCTAAACCTGTGATCTGACAACCTATGATTTGACTACTTGCTATTTACTTCTAATTTACCTATTTAACTTCATGAAGTTACACTTTTCTCAGCTGTTATAAACTTTATAATTTTTACAAGGAGTTAAAATAATATATATAGCCGGTCGTGGTGGCACACACCTGTAATCCCAGCAACTCAGCAGACTGAGGCAGGAAGATCAAAAGTTCAAAGCAGGGCTGGGGTTGTGGCTCAGCGGTAGAGCACTCACCTCTCACATGTGAGACCCTGGGTTCAATCCTCAGCACCACATAAAAATAAATAAACAAAGATATTGTGCCCACGTATAGCTAAAAAAAAAGTTCAAAGCAAGCGTCAGCAACTTAGTGAGAACCTGTCCCAAAATAAAATGGGCTGGGGATGTATGTGGCTTAATGATTAAGTGCCGCAGGCATTTAATTCCCAGTACTAACAACAATAAAAAATAAAAATAATATAATGGCCTGGGGCTGTGGCTCAGTGGTAAAGAGCACTTGCCTGGCACATGTGAGGCACCACATATAAACAAATAAAAGAAAGGTAAAAAAAATTAATTTAAATTAAAAATAATAATATAATATAATAAATATATATAATATATATAAAATAATAATATATATAAAACTCCTGGTACCCTAAATAGTTTTATTATTGGTAATCACAAAACTCTCATATCAAAAAAAAAAGAAAAACATAATTGTCCTTAAGAGGAAGCTTTCCTAAAAACTACCACCTCGTACAACTGGAATTCCTTTCCTTTCTCCCCAAAGCTGGGGAAATGGGTTGGATAGAGCCACGTGACTAGTTCTAGCCAATGAGTTTTGAGCAGACATTCTGCCTGGAGCATCTGATTGCCAATACAAGACCTTCCAAGCCTTATTTCTATTGGCCCTGGCAACTAGCAACACTAGAGAAGGAAGCCACCAATGGATTTGTAGTCTGCACAATAAATAAGCCTTTTCTGGCTAGGCACCATAGTGCAGGCTTGTAATCTCAGCTACTCAGGAAGCTGAGGAAGAAGGATTGTAAATCCAAGGCTAGCCTCAGCAACTTAGTGAAATCCTGTCTCAAAATAAAAAATAAAAAGGGGCTGGAGATGTAGCTCAATGGTAGAGCACCCCTGGGTTCAATCCCCTCTACTGTAAAAAAATTTAAAAGTGGTTGATATGGGATTAATGGAAACACAGCAGCTCTGAGGGTATACACCCTGGGATATTTGAGGAAATGATACAGCAGGAGAAGACAGCTCACTGCACTTACATGTTTAAATGTAATTTACCTACTTTATGAAACTGTTATCTAAACAAAGAAGTGGCCAGGGAGCCAGAGGGTGCAGGTGGGCTGAAGTTTTTCCAGAGCACAGGCACAACAATCTCTCTGTACTTTCCCCACCTCTGTTGGCCACAATTTGAATTATATTAACATCCAGGCTTGGGAAATGTGTTCTGGCTCCCAGAAAGGTGTGTGCCACCTCAGAATGTCCTGGGAAGCGAGTGGTAGGGTAAGCCAGGCAGCAGGACTGCTGGGGGTGTGGAATTCCTGACAGGGTGAACGGGGTCATGCCCCTGGACTTCATTGACCAGAAGAACCAGTTGATGCCAGTCACTATTACTATTACTAGGGGTCCTTGGGATCAATTCTTAAGGGATGCCTTTTGTCAGTATGAAATATGGAATAAGTATATATCTCTTTCAGAGATTGGTTAGATAATCTGAGCATTAAACTCAAATTAATGTATTAAGTCCCAAATTTTCGATTTTGCAAATATGTCAACAAAATTAACACAAGTGCATAGAGTTACCATTACCATAAGTGGTATATTTGTTGTTCAATTTAAGTTGTTTTTTTTTTGGTAGTGGTAGGGGCACTAGGGATTGAACTTCACCACCCTACCACTGAGCTATAGCCCCATCCCTTTTTATTTATGTTTTTTTTTTTTTTTTTGAGACAGGTTTTTCACTAAATTGCCCAAGCTGTTCTCAAACTTCCAGTCCTATTGCCTCAGCCTCCAGAGTCACTGGGATTACAGGCCAACTTTAGTTTTTATAGGGGTTCCACATCTGGGACTATGGAACAAATGGATTAAAACAATTTGAGTAAATTACCATTTGATCTCTTTGATCTATAACATATTTATAAAGACCTTCTTCTAGTTTACCCTAGGTCTATGTTAATCTGTGATTCTTTTTTCTTGGACATGTTTTAGCCTGGTCATCCAGTGTAGAAAGGCTCTGGGATTTGGGCTGTGGGAGGAAGCTGGGCTTGGGTGGAACCAAGTACCTGAAAGAGAACTGAGGAGTCTACTACTAGGGCTCAGGTCCAGTCCCACCTAGTTCTGTCCTTGAGCTCAGGCAAGCTACATAATCTTAATAAATCCCAATGCTCTCCTTTGTAAAATGAGATGAAGATTCCTAAGCATTAATGCTGGACGAAGGTGGTGCTGTGTGGGAGCTGACCTGGGCCTCACACCTCACAGTACTAAAAGATCCTCAGGATGGGAAAGATGGAGACCAGGAGCAGTTGCTTTGCCAGAAGGACTGTGGGAACAGGTGTCCAGACCCTTCCTCCTTTGCACTGCTCACCCTCCTCTTCTTGGTCTGTACTCAAGGATGAAATTCCTTATTTGTTTCTAGCTGCTGTTGCATGGAAACACACAGGTACATTATGGAGCCAGTGCCAGGGAAGAGATTCATTATTATGCAATTTCCAAAAATGCCAATTAGTAATTCCCACGTCCTTTTATATGGCTAATGTCTCAGTTGTCCTACCTCAAGGAATAACACACATATGCCTTCGAGTGGATTGTCCTTTGAGGTTGCACTGTCTTTTGTAAAAGAACAGGAAGAAGTTGAGTTAAATTTGGGGACTTTAGACTTGAGATGTTTTCTGTGCAGTTCAAGGAAACATTTTGTGGTAGCAAATCATTATCACAAGAAATGGAAACTGGGGCTTGGGTTGAGGCTCAGCAGTAGAGTGCTCCTCTCCCATGTGTGAGGCCCTGGGTTCGATCCTCAGCACCACATAAATAAAATAAAGGTATTGTGTCCACCTACAACTAAAAAAAAAAAAAATTTAAAAAAAAAGAAAGAAAGAAAAGAGAAATGTAAACTGCCATTGCAACAGGGGATCCAACCTGGACAGCCACACTTGGGCTGCCGGGGGCAGAACACACTTACTTTGTGGCCTTGGACTAGTCACCAACCCTCTGGGACTCAGTTTATCCTGCATAAAGTAGAGTAAATAGGTCTAAGTTTCAGATGACTTTTGGCTAGAATCTAGATTTTAAGAGAAAGTTCTTTATATCTATGTTTTTCAAAAGACAGGTCATAAAATTAATTTAGCAGGTTGTGATTGCTGTTTTGGGGGAAAAAGAAAGAAATAACAGAAGATGTCACACATTTCAAGGCTGGTTCATAAAACCTTTGCTTTGACCTCATGTGTTGTATTCACCATGAAATGTATCTCCCACTGTGGGTCATGTCCCAGGAATGTGAATAAAATTATTTTCAATGTTACTCAGTGGCAATTGTGAGCACTGTGATTTCGAAATCCATTTTACAATTCATTTCTTCCCCATTTGCCCAAAGATGACTCTCCTGAAGATGTTTCCTAGTAGCAGGTGAAATGCATAGATCATCAGCTTCTTTTCTTCCTTGTACCCACAACTTGCTCGAGAGAGCCTTTGTTGGAGGTTGTGAGGGTGGTTAAGGAGGCCTGCAGTGGTGGAGATCTAGTCAGTATTTTGAAACATGAACTATGTAGAGCCACCTGTAATCCCAGCAGCTTGGGAGGCTGAGGCAGGAGGATCATGAGTTCAAAGCCAGCCTCAGCAAAGCAAGGCACTAAGCAACTCAGTAAGACAATTCTCACTTCTCATCGGGATGTGGCTCAGGGGTCCACTGCCCCTGAGTTCAATCTCAGGTACCAAAACAAACAAACAAAAACTACATAGAGCTCCTTGTGTGCATATGTGCATGTGTGTGTCATGTGCTAAAGTACTTGTCCTCCCACCTTTTTTATTAAGATGACTCTTCTGTTAGGGAATGACTACATTGAATAGGTGTCTATGGGGTGTGAATAACAAACAAAACTAGTTACAGAAAAAGGACACTTGTTGATTGATATGACAAAGAAGTCCAGAGTGAAGTTCAGACATTTCAGAATCCAAGGGTTCAAAGGGTGACTTGAGAGCTTGTTCTCTATCTCTGATATTCTGATCTCAAGGTCAACACTGTGTCCCACTAGTAAAGCTATCTGATGGCAGAGGACTCTGGGTTGGATCACTGCCATCCCTGTCATGCAGAATGGGAATGCTGGACCACCTTGCCTCAGGCATGGCACCCTTGGCAGGTCTCTGTCCTCCATTAGCGCATCCAAAGCAGTAGTGCCAGCTCTTTATTGTGAGGCATTTCAGGTGGAATGCTTGTCGATCAATCTCCAATGTTGGAAGTAGAGTGTACCCTCTAACTTGAAGAAAGAAATTTGGGATGGTTAAACAATGAAAGCTCATTTTCCATACTAAGTCATAGGCCAGAAGTAATTGATACAGTTGCTCATGAGAATAGTAAAGTGAAAATGGTGAGGGACATGGTGTTATGTGTATACCAAATCTGTTGGTGGAGAGGAAATGAAGGACATGGTTCCTATTACCTCACGTGAGGCACAGAGGGACCTGCTGTGGGAGGAACCAAGCTAAGTCTAAGAGTCACTTGGATGGACAGATGACTCAGGCTGCTAGTTACAGGGCTCAGTTTGGCAGGAAACACAGTCCTGAAGGAGCATAAGGGGGAGATCAGTTTATACCATCAAGCAATTGCAGGAAAGTCTTGGATCAGAAGACAGGAGATAAAACATGTCAATAAATGCTTACACAAATGACACGGAATTGTACTGGAAGACATCTCAGTTCACTAGGTTTATCCTATTAAAGACTCATATACATTATGTTCTTGTAGACATTTACAAATTATGACCCTAACACACCCATTTGGGTAAATATCCTCCAGAGGTAACCTCCTCAAGTTACCTGTGTGTCAACAGCCTGGTGCACTGTCCAGGGCCCATCTTTTCACCTCCTGCTCTTTCCTGAAGATGAGGAAATTTCAGAATGGGCATACTGCAGTGTCTACAGTGGAGAAAGGTCTTGGTTATGTTCCCTAAACTGCTGCTGTTCACCAAACTGTCTCCAGGATTGACTTGGAGCCTTGGCTGCAGAGGGTAACCCAGGGGGCCCCTCGCCAGCCTGATCGTTTATTTGGTGGTGATGCATGTGGGTAGACTTAGAAACTCAAATTTAAGGCTGTGGTCTCTTATGTGTCTTAGCACCTCCTCTTAACTATGGAACACTTGAATCATGCACTGCGGAAGATAGCTTGTAAGAAAGTGCCAGCCACTCTTCAGCATAACAGGTTTACTCTTAGGAATATGGACTCACCCCATCAAGACAGGGTGTTGGGGCTGCTCTGCTCTCTCTCCCCACATCCCTGTCCAGTGGAAGGAGTAGGAAATATAACACTATAAACTTGAATAATTCATATTTCTGTAATTGGGAATAGTGCCTATTGTAAACTCTTGTACTCCCTCCCTAATCTCTAAAGTTTAAAGTTAAATTTGCATGCACTAATGGATATTTTCCCTCATTCATTTCCTGTTGTTATTGGCTTTAATTAATCCCATTTCTCTTCTCAGCTGAATTGCAATCTTATTGTACAGGCATGACTTTTATTTTTCTTTTTTTATTTCTTTTGGTCCTAGGGATTGAATCTATGGGCACTTAACCACTGAGTCACATCCCCAGCCTTTTTAAAGTTTTATTTTGAGACAAGTCTCATTAAGTTGCTCAGGACCTCATTAAGTTACTAAGGCTGGCTTTTAACTTGCAGTCCTCCTGCCTCAACTTCCCGAGTCTCTGGGATTACAGGCATACACCACCATGCCCCGCCAGGCATGACTTTTATTATAAGTTAATAAAAGTTTCACTTCTTTAGTCTGTAACAAAGAGAAATGAGATTGCAGACATGAAAGAATTTTGTCAAAAGTGGTGTTATCCATGTATAAGTTATTTTTGTTTTGAATCTTCATAAAAAAAATTGCATGACTCTAAAGTTCCTTCCATTATTAAAATGATACCAGGTAATTAAAAAAAAACCTGCTAAGATCATAAAAAACAAGGAAAATGTAGCTGGATGCAGTGGCACATGACTATAATTCTAGCAACTCAGGAGGCTAAAGCAGGAGGATCACAAGTTTGAGGCTAGCCTCAATAACTTAGCAAGACCCTGTCTCAAAATAAAAGTAAAATGGGCTGGGGTTATACTCTGTGAAAGCACCTCTAGATTCAATTCCCAGTACAAAAAAAAAAGGAGGAAAATCTGAAAAACTATCACAGTTAAGAGAAACCTGAAGAGATATGACAACTAAATGTGATGTAGTTTCATGGATGGGAACCCAGAAGAGAAAAAAAGATATTAGAACTAAGGAAATGTGAGTAAATGATGGACTTTAGTCAGTAAGGCTGGTCAGTAATGGGACAAATGTACCATTAATATAAGAAATTAGTAACAGGAGAAACAGGGTGGGGCATATGGGAGCTCTCTGTACTGTCTTCTTAGTTTTTTTTAAAAATAAATCTAAACTATTCTTTAAAAATTGAGTTTAACTGGGTATGATAGTACATATCTAAAATCTTAGCTATTCTGGAGACTAAGGGAGAAGGAGGGTAAATTCAAGGCCAGCCTCAACAATTTAATTTTTTTAAAAAGAGGGCTGGGGAATGTAGCTCAGTGGTAGAGTGTCCCTGGATTCAATCCCTAGTACCACCCTAAAAATAGAGGAAAGAAAGAAGAGAGGGAGGCAGAGAGAGAGGAAAGGGGAAAAAAAAGTTTATTATTTTTTTTAAAAAAATATTGCTTAAGCTAGTTTCCTCTTTTACTCATTTACTAATATTTACATTAGGCTTTTCTTCCTCATAAAATTTTGCTTTATTAAATTCCAAACTTGATCAAGGTGGGATTTATTTGGGCATATAACAATCCTGTGCAGTGAATGTAGGGAATGGGGACTTAGGTGGTCTGTACTACTGGTTCCTAGAAGGTCCAGCTATTTTAACAGCCAGATATAGTAGAATTTGTATGATCATGTAAGGCTCTACATACTTGGCCAAAACTTTTCCCAGATTGATCCGCGCCACAAGACAACCATTAAGTTTTGAGGTCAGGAGTTTCCATATGAACTGTTTCCTATATAAAAGAAGGTTGACATGATCCATGTGGAATGCTTAATTTTGGGTGGGATTGTAATCCTAAGTGTCTTCATAATGTGTTCCTGTGTAACCAAAATATTAACCTGATGGGTAGGATTATTTTAAAATTATCCAACTGAATCATGAGAAGAGTGATTTTTCTTTCTTTTTTTCTTTTTTCTTTTTTTTGATTTTTCTTTCTGATCTGGAAGTCTCTAAATATTATTAAGGATTGAATTGTGTCTTCTCCACTCCCACCCCACCCATTCCAGCTCCTATGTGGAAGTCCCAACCCCTAGTACTTCAGAATGTGATCTTACTCACAGATGAGGTCTTTCTTTTTTTATTTTGTTTTGTTTCTTTGGTACTGGGGGATGAACCCAGGGGCATTGACCACTGAGCCACAACCCTTTTTATTTTTTATTTTGAGACATGATCTCAATAACTTTCTTAGGACCTCACTAAATTGCTAAGACTGATCTTGAACTAGAGATCCTCCTGCCTCAGCCTCCTGAGCCACTGGGATCATAGGTGTGCTCCACCATGCCTGGCAAAATAAGACCTTCATAGGAGTAATCAAATTAAAATGAAGTCATTTAGAGTGATCCCTAAAGGAATATGACTGGTGTTTTAATAAAGAGATATTAGGACTCAGACCTGTATAGAGGGAAAGAGACACAGAGAGAAGATAGCCAAAAAGGGAGGCCTGGAGCAGATCTTTCACTCTCAGGCCACAGAAGGAGCCAACCCTGATGACACCTTGATCTCAGACTTCTACTTCCAGAACTATGAGGCAATAAATTTATTAAGTTTCCCAGTTTTCAGTACTTTGTTACGGAAGCCCTAGCACACTAATAAAATGCCCTCTTAGGCACTGTTGGAAGAAGTACAGAGGTAGAGGTCCAACTCTCTGTTTTTATGTTGGACTTCTGGGTATAATTTCTTTGAATAAAGAGTTCTAAACTAATGCTTGAAAATGTCCCCCCAAAGATTCTGATATAACAGAGTTTGAATTCTTCTTTCTAATCACAGGTTGAGTCAACTTATCGAGGCCATCCTTGATGGCAAATTTCTCTCATATGCTCATATGCCTCCAAAAAGCAGAGCCTGAGCTAAAGATTTGCTCTCTGGTAGTTTATTTAGGAGATGATTTCAGGGGCTGGGGATGTAGTTCAGTAGCAAAAATGCTTACCTAGCACATATAAGGAAGGCCCTGGGTTTGATCACCAACATATCTCTCTGACTCTCTCTCTCTCTGTCTCTCTCTCTCTCTCTCTCTCTCTCTCTCTCTCTCTCTCTCTCTCTCACACACACACACACACACACACACAGAAGTGGTAGGATACATATTAGATGTTTATTCAATGCTATGCATTATGCTCCTTTTGAATAAAACACTGCCATTTTGATTCATGATTTTTGCTCAATGCTTTTTCTCATAGATATTAAAAACTTAGACTTCACAGTAAAATGTCTAAATAATTCAAATTCCACACTAATTAAATTCCAAATCTGAGGAAGCCAAGTTAATTCACAAAGTATAACATACATAATGTTCAAAATAAAGTGGTCTTGGGTCTGGGGGGTGTAGTTCAATGGTAGAGCACATACTTAGCATACCTGAAGCCCTGGACTCAATACCAAGCACCTCCCCACACACCCCCCAAAAAAGTCTAGTGAGCAGATTGTATCAGTCAGTATTCTCTGGAGAAACAGAATTAGTAGGACATATTATGCCATATATTTTTTAATTTTTTTTTTTTAGTTTTGGTTAAACACAATACTTTTATTTTATTTATTTTTATGTGGTGCTGAGGATCAAATCCAGTGCCTTGCATATGCTAGGCAAGCACTCTACCACTGAGCCACAACCCCAGGCCCTGCCATGTATATTAAGAGATTTATTTATGGAATAAATAAAGGTATTGATTTATACTCTCTCAGCTAGAGAGTCTGAAATTTGTAGAACAGGGGTTGATGATGCAATCTTTTTTTTTTTTTTAATACCAGTGATTTAACCCAGGGCACTTAACAATTGAGCCAAATTCCCAGCCCTTTTTTTAATTTTTATTTTGAAACAGGTTCTCACTAAGTTGCTCAGAGCCTTGCTAAATTGCTGAGGCTGGCTTTGAACTTGTGATCCTCCTGCCTCAGCCTTCTGAGCTGCTGGGATTATAGGCATACGCCACCATGCCCAGCTGATGATGCAATCTTGATGCAGAATTTCTTCTCAGGAAATCTCAGAATTACTCTTTAGTCCTTCAGTGATTAGGTGATGCCCACTTGTACTGTTGAAAATAATCTTTACTTCAAGCCAATTGATTATAGATGTTAACCACACCCACAAAATACTTTCTTAGAAGCTGGGGTACCATAACCTAGCTACACTGACACATAAAACCAACCATCACGCAGGTCAAGAAATGAAAACCTAGGGATATTTTCTGTGCCACCTTGGGAAAGTTAGAAAACCCTCTGGTTCAGTTTCTTTGAAGGAGTTACCATAGTGACACCATCACTTTAACTCACCTAGATATCATCATAGAAAAAGGAATAAGGTGTTGCCTAACACCACATACAAACATTTGCAGGAAAAGAACACTAGCTTAAATAAAAATAATGTCTGTGACTATGACAGGACAATTTCTGCATCACCCTCTCACTACCTAAAAATAGAGAAAAATAATCTTTAGGCCAAATCTTTAGTCCTACAGATTATGGTTTCTTCCAAGAGACTCCAGTGAAACTGAACTGCTTTGTCCTCTTTGTTTACAAACAAGGAAATTGAGACATACAAAAATGAAGCAACTTGTCTGTGGTCTTACCAAAACACTCAGATGTCCTCAGCTCTAGGTGCTACCTATTCATAAAAATTTTGTAATCAATAAAGATGATTATCAGTAGCTAAAGAATGGGTTTTTCCACTTGATGTTCATAATTCCATTCACTCATGAAATTTTAATGTGAGTTAGTTTTATAAAGTAGATATTAGGTAATAATGGGGAATATCTGCTAATTTTATCCAGTGTGATAAAGGCTTCAGTGTTATGTAGATGAATCTTTTTCCAGGGTTGCATGCTGCAGGTATTTCTTTTAAAAACACTTAGAAGAAGAAGGAGGAGGAGGAGGAGGAGGAGGAGGAGAAGTAGCAGTAGTAGTAGTAGTAGTAGTAGTTGTAGTAGTAGTAGTAGTAGTTGTAGTAGTAGTAGTAGTAGTAAATGTGTCACTAAGTCCAAACAGACATGTGCTCATGCTCTACTCTAGACTGGAAATCGAATCCCACACCTGGGATCTCAAATTGACCCCACATGAGTGTTTCCACTCCTTCTTGATACTTGTTCTAATATTTTCAAGAATAAAAACCATCACAACATGTTTGCATCCTTAGAAAGGCATCCCCCTATGCTTCCCTTCATAGACAAATACCAAATAAGACACTAAAATAAATTGATGATTGAAATAGAAACCTAAATGCTTTCGGTGGTCTTCCAGCATTTACATTCATATTGAGAATACAGCATGCAGTGAAGCTTTTATAATATGAATACTTGGTGTGTGAGAAGATGTGACAGAGTAGACTATGCTATTTATATTACTTAGCATATGTCGTCACATCCTCATCTTTAGGTGTTTTACGCATCCACTGTGCACCTATGCTAAGAGCTAGAGTGATTTACATGAGGAAATCCAGGCCTTGGATTCTGAGTTAGCCAGGTAAGCTACCCAAGGGTTCAAATGAACCAAATGGTTTCAAATCTCTGCTTCATTGATTGTCATCCGGTATTCCTATTCCAAAGACATCTGATAAGCTCCGGTAAACTGTAGTAACTGTGTATGAATTTCCCAAGGTAGTGAAAAGAAATTGCATTGTCTACTGTGGTAAAATTGAAAGTGCTCCATTTCTTTGTAACTTAAAGCTGATTGACTTTATGCTGTTGTTTGTTTATAGCCTAACCAAGAACATTGTGCTGATTTGTTAAGAGAGGCAAATATTCAAACTCAAATTCATTTTTTTCTCATTAATAACAACAAAACCTCAAGACGACTATAAAGAAGCTTTCTTCACCCTCTTCAAAATAGAATATGTTGGGGCTGGGGATGTGGCTCAAGCGGTAGCACGCTCGCCTGGCATGCGTGCAGCCCAGGTTCAATCCTCAGCACCACATACAAACAAAGATGTTGTGTCCACCAAAAACTAAAAAAAATAAATAAATATTTTAAAAATAGAATATGTTAAAATATAGTTTGTGCAATTCCTATCCACATATTCCAGTTAATTAAATCCTTTCACTTTTCAAATGTGTGATTCTGGGGCTGGGGTTGTGGCTCAATGGTGGACTGCTTGCCTAACACGAGTGGGGCACTGGATTCGATCCCCAGAACCACATAAAAATAAAATAAAGATATTGTATCCACCTATAACTAAAAAATATATATTAAAAAAAATGTGTGACTCCAGACTTGTCACTTAATTTCTCTGAGCCTAAGTTTATTTATCAAAATAAGAGCCAAGTGATTTAAGGCAATGTAAAAATACAATGTTCTATTCATTCCATAACTGTTTTATTTTATTCTTTTTTTTTTCTTGTGGTACTGGGAATTGAACCCAGGGCCTTATGCATGCAAGGCAAGTACTATACCAACTGAGCTATATCCCCAGCCCTTATCTTATTTATTCTAATTTGTTATATATGACAGCAGAAGGCTACTCAATTCATATTACACGTATAGGGCACAATTTTTCGTGTCTCTGGGTTGTACACAAAGTAAAGTCACACCTTTTATGTCTTCATACATGTACTTAGGATAATGATGTCCATAAATTGGAGAATATAATACTAAGTAAGCCAATCCAAAAAAAAAATGGGGCTGGGATTGTGGCTCAGTGGTAGTGTGCTTGCCTTGCATGCATGGGGCACTGGGTTTGATCCTCAACACCAAATAAATAAAATAAAGGTTTTTTAAAAAAAATGCCGAACCCACTTGAATCAAAGTGTGGAATATGATATGTCAAGAAATTTGTAATGTTTTGAACAACCCACAATAAAAAAAAAAAAAATGCCGAATGTTTTTTCTGATTTAAGGATGCTGATTCATAATGGAGATGGTGGGGGAGATCATGGGAGGAATAGATGAAATTTAGATAGGGCAAAGGGGAGAGAGGGGAAGGGAGGGGGTATAGGGGTAAGAAAGACAGTGGAATGAGATGGACATCATTCCATAGTTTTTAATTCAGTGATGTTTTTAAACATTTTAAATGAATGCTGTTGCTTATGCACATTTTAAATAATTGTTTCTAATACTATTTTACCTATTGCTTTTTTTTCCCTTATTTTTTACATATATTTTTCAGGTTTAATATTGACTTTTTAGGGGGACCTACATAGTAGCAGGGGGGAAAAAAACAGAAAAGTAGTGAAGCAGACAAAGCATACATAGCAATGGTTCTGGAGTGTGCCTGGCAGGTGTGGGCTCTGGGGTTCCCACATCTGAGAATCTTGGGGTGGGGGAAGTGAGACAAACTAGTAGAGCTTGGAGCTTGAGAAACCCCAGGCTTGCTGGGAAATATGGATTCTCAGGGACATGGTCTAGATAAAGGATCCCAAGACAAAGGGCTAGGTAGAGCAAAGAGAGATTTTTGCACATTCCAAGAAGTTCTGCATGGACTCATTTCCCAAGGCCAGCCTTTTGAGCTTCCTCCTCTTCTGAGCAAAAGAGTGATAATAAACTGGCAAGAACTAAAAGATGTTTCACTTTTTATATCATACTGTCTGTGAGACATTACGAGCGTTGAGTCCCCGGATGCATCAGTATAAACAAATCTGCAGGCAGCATCGAGGACCTGCCAATGATGGAAGAAGGACCAGGAACGTGCCCTAATAGGCATCAGGAGACCTGCACAACCAGTGCCCAGCATGGGGACTTTGGCAGGCAGCCATGCTATGTATCACCAGAGTGCATCAGAGGAAAAGGGAGAATGCCTCAGGATAGCCACACAACTAGTTCTAAGGACACACACAACACTTAGTCCCCACAAAGAAGTGCTAACTACAACTGCTGTGGTGATGTGCTCCTCACTACCCATTTGGAGCAGGAGAGCTATGTTTTCCCGATCTGGACATGTCCTTCTGCTCACTGCCTCATCTGAAGTTCCACCTCACTTCTCTTCTTCAGATAAGCCTCCCCCCCCACCCCCGCCAGAGAAGTTGTAGGGACATTATTTTCCAAATGCGTCCTCCAGCCATGATTCTCTGTCCCCCAATTATGTGTGAATGTCAGTGTCTTTTATTCTAATATGAATATCCTAAAAAGGTCAGAGTAAAACCCCAATCTTGTGAGTCCACCTCTCATCTGAAGAGGAAAGTCATTAGTGGGCAGGGGGGTCAGTCATTTGGATGATTTGTTGGAGTTCAGATGGGAAACCAGAGCTCTAAAGCTCTAAGGAGATAAGAGGGAGGCTTGGCCTCTCTTTTTCTCCCCTCCCCCCATCTCCTTAGGTGCCAAGGGTTTTAAATGGCACTAGCACTCAGAGGCTACTCAGGTAATGGAGGTAAGAGTGGCAACCAGACAAGAAAGGTACATAACCTTCAAAAGATTTCTTCTCCTGGTCTCCCTAATGATATAGGTCTTTAGTCACAGGGCACAAATTGTATCTCAGAAACTGTACTGTCCACTATCTGTTTATTTTTCTTTCATGCTTTCTGCTGTTTAACCATGAGTAATATCTTTGCATAACGTTCTAAGCTGATCTCAGCGTGCAACAGGAAAAAAGGGGATTCATGTCCTACTCTTGGTCCCTTCACCCTGGAGGTGAAGAATCTCAACATTTAAATAACGACTATTTTTCCTTTTGGCCTTTTATATTTTGAAAAAATGTAAGGTTATGTTTACCTTTTCAGAACAATGTTAATTTTGACATTATTTATAGCTTGCAGTAAAGATTTTGCCCACTGTAAGAGGAGGTTTCATGAATTTAAAAAAATCATACATGGGTTGGGGCTGTAACTCAGTAGCAGGGTGCTTGCCTAACATGTGTGAGGCACTGGATTTGATCCTTAGCACCACATAAAAATAAAATAAATGAATTTTGTCCATCTACAACTACAAAAAAATTAATTAAAAAAATCATACATGGGAGGCATTTGGGGTCAGAAATAACTAGAAATCTTTCTACAGGGGAAACCTCCTGACATCAGAGGTACTTTCTGACTCAGCACCCTGGCTTCTATTTTGTCTTCTGCAAATCCACTCCTGCCACTCACTCTCACTGCAAACGTGTTCTGATGTCTTTTAATATTCTTTTTTTTTTTAATTTTTTAGTTGTAGTTGGACATACACCTTTGTTTTATTTATTTATTTTTATGTGGTGCTGAGGATCGAACCCAGGGCCTCGCACGCGCTAGGCAAGCGCTCTGCTGCTGAGCCACAACCCCAGCCCTCTTTTAATATTCTTAAACCAACATGGAATCCACAAACTAGTCAAAATGCAATGTTATCTAACTTAGTGTTTTAGTCCATTTGTGTTACTATAGCAAAACACTTGAGACAGAGTAATTTTTTTTTTTTTTTTTTTTGGTGGTACTGAGGATTGACCCTGGGGTGCTCTACCACTGAGCTATATTCCTAACCCTATTTATTTTTCATTGTTCATTTTAATTTATTTTATTTTGAGACATGCTGTCACTAAATTGCCCAGACTACTCTCAAACTTGTGATCTTCCTGCCTTAGCGTCCCCAGTAGCTGGGATTACAGGCCTACACCGTGACACCTAACAAGATTGAGTGATTTATAAATAATAGAGATTTAATAGAATTTCCTGTCTAGTGAGGGACCGTTCCTTATAGATGACACCATCTATGTACCCCCACAAGGCCGAAGGAACAGAGCGAAAAAAGAGGGGAAAATGTGTGCCCTCGCCTGGTGGAGGAGTATAAAAGAGCAAACCCAACCTAAGCCCTTTAAAAAGGCCTCATGTAATCCCTTCAGTGAGGGCTCCACCCTAAAGGTCCCACCTCCTAATACCATCATCACATTGGTAATTATATTTTAACATATGATCTGGGAGACACATTCAGATGCATAGCTCTTAGCTTCCAAAATACTTATTCTCTTCTGGAGGCTGGAACCAGTATTTGTGTGATTACTATTCCTTGTGGTCATTCAAAAGGGTTTGTGGACACCATTTTTCCTCTCCATTTGTCTTACAGAATGAACAGTTGAGGAAGTTTTTCTCATGAAAATGTAGGAGATGGTGAATGTCAGAGAGATAAAGATTGGTGTAGCCACACATTTCATTCATACCCTGTGGAAGACCAACCTTGCACTTGACTGAGTCACACTCCCCGGCTGGGTGCTGAGGCGCTCAGTCAAAGAAATGTGGCAGAGCTTTCCCCACCCTTCTTGGGTTGGAGGAGGGTCGGTGTCTCGTGCAGGAGTGTGTCATGCTACAGCCCCATGGGTGAAGCTATGCTCACCTGTTCCTTTGTAATATAACTCCTTGCCCTGTTTAGGATAGAATCTTCCATGGAAGTGCCTTGTGTGTGTCCCCTTCTCTTACTGTGCCCTTGGGTATGGCCTACCCAGGTGTCAGTCAACCTGATGACAGTGGACATCATGAAATAGACTCAACCCCCTGAAACCTGACCCCTTGCCTCATTTGAATAGCTTCTCCTCAATAAAAGAGGTAAGGGCATGCTCTCTCACTCTCTCTCTTCCTGTGGACCCTTAAGGTCAGAGGAGCCGTCACAGCGACCCCAAAGGAAAAGGTCTCTTGTATGGTTATTTTGCACAGCCCAGTTAGCCCAGTTTACCTGGAGTGACCCCTGAGCCTTTTAGTCGCGAGAACAGAAACCCAGCAATACCCAATCCCCATCTCCCTTGCTACCTCCACTACAGAGGTTTGAAAGCCAAATACTGCTTCCCCAGCTTTTAGCAGCTCCAGATCTCAATATGACCCAGTTCTGACCCAAGAGAATTCTGTTAGGGAAACTTCTTTTTTTTTTAATTTTTTATTTGCTCTTTTTAGTTATACATGACAGTAGAATGTATTTTGACATATATACATGGAGTATAACTTCCCATTTTTGTAACTGTATGTGATATGGAGTTACACTGGTCGTTTATTCATTTATGAACATAGGAAAGTTATGTCCAACTCATTTCCATTTCCATCCCCCCTCCATTCCCCCACTTCGCCCTGTTCAATCCAGTGAACATCCCCTTCTCTCTCCCCCTCCCCCTGCCTATTGTGAGTCAGCATCCACATATCAGAGAGAACATTCAGCCTTTGGTTTGGGGGGGATTGGCTTATTTCACTTAGCATGATAGCTTCTAGTTCCATCCATTTACCAGAAAATACCATAATTTCATTCTTCTTTATGGCTGAGTAATATTCCATTGTGTATTATTTTTTTGATCCATTCATCCATTGATGGTTCTATAGCTCAGCTATTGTGAACTGAGCTGCTCGAAACAGTGATGTGGCCATGTCATTATAGTAGGCTGATTTTAAGTCCTTTGGGTATATACCGAGGAGTGGTACTGGATCAAATGGTGGTTCCATTCCAAGTATTCTGTGAAATCTCCATGCTGCTCTCCATAGTAGTTGCAGCAATTTGAAATCCCACCAGCAATGTATGAGTGTTTATTTTTCCCCACATCCATGCCAACATTTATTGTTACTTGTGTTCTTGATTATTGCCATTCTGACCGGAATGAGATAAAATCTCGGTGTAGTTTTAATTTGCATTTCTCTAATTGCTAGAGATGTTGAACATTTTTTCATATATTTGCTGACCAATCATTTTTCTTCTTCTGTGAAGTGTCTGTTCAGTTCCTTTGCTGTTAGGAGGACTTCTGATAAAACATATTTTCCTTACTAAATGGGACAGATGTGACTCTTACTACCCTTTCCTGAGCACCCTTCTCCCTGCTTTGAATGCAGAGATGATGGTTAAAGATATAGTAGCCATCTTGAGACCACTAGGAAAAGTCTACCCCATCATCATGAAGCTTCTAAAGCAAACAAAGCCTAGAACACCTCTGGTCTTCTTATTGGGTGAGAAAAATTAAACCCTATTTGTTTAAGCCCCTCAAATTGACATTTTCATATTTTTAGCTGACCACAACCCTACTGTAAATAACTCAGTACTGGGAACCAGAGTACTCCTGAGTGAGAAGAGTATTGTCTTTGATTTATCTAGCCAAAATCATGTGGAAAAAATGTTGATTCACACAATGGAGATGGTTCAGATATCCATAACCAAGCAAATCAAATTTCTTGTGTCTGGTAATCCAAACCAAAGTGACCCAAACTGGTTGGGATTCTCCACTAAATCCCCCATTAAGATCTATTACCTGAGCTTACTTTAAAAATACTCCACTGGGTTTTAAACAGCAAGGCACCAGGAAGCATCATTGCCTGCCATGTTTTCTGCCACAGGAGAGTTTGGAATCAGGAATCAGCAGATTGAATTCTGATTTTGTGTGGGCCCTCAAATCACCATGTAGCCCCCAAAGTGACTTCTCTGCCATTCCTCTGTATAATGAAGGAAATAATGCATAGCCTTCTTACCTCGGGGAACCAGAGTACTCTCCTCTTACCTCAGGCAAGTAAAAAAGAAATCACTTGCATAAAAATATTCTTTAAAACAGATGCCATCCTAATGCCTAAGGAAATACCCAATTCAATGTTATCAGTAATCCGGGTGACAAGACAGGATGGGTGAATCACCTGAGCCTACTGATCAAGCTAAGCTGCACTCAAAACAAAACATGACATTGTGCCTTCTGATTCATTGCTATATGGAATCCATTTCTGATGTATTCTTGCCCCAAAAGACAGGCAGGGGTGGGGCAGCCGGAAGTTATTCAAGTTTTGGGATTTCACTTCTATTCTCAAGGAAATACAAACAAAAAAGAAGCATGTTAAATTTCTGCTTACTTGACACATGAAATCGCTACCAAACGACAATGTGAGGAGACAAGCAGCCAAATCCAGAATGGAGAACATTTCTCAGGACAATTAACCTGGTTTCTGAAAAACAGCCAATATCATGTGAAAAGGAAGGGTGGGGTGGGAGAAAGGAGATGTTATAATAGACGTTTAAAGACTTACAGGCCATAACAACAGCAACAATAGCAAAATATTTTAAAAGATTTAAGAGGTACTGGGTGTGGTGGTGCATATCTCTAATCCCAGTGACTCGGGAGGTTGAGGCAGGAGGATGGCAAGTTTTAGCTCAGCGTAGGGAATTAGCAAGGGTCTAAGCAACTTAGAGGGACCGTATCTCAAAATTAAAAGGGCTGGGGATGTAGTTCAATAGTAAAGCACCCCTGGGTTAAATCCCCAGTACCCACCCCCCAAAAAAAGATTTAAGAGCCAAATACAAGTGAACCTTATTTACATCCCATTTCAAACTAACTATTTTTTTTCAAGACTTTTTTTAGATAGACATTCAGGAAAATTTTAAGATGAACTGACTATTACATGATATTAATTGTTTTTCCTTCCTACCCCACTCCCAGGACTGGGGATTGAACCCACAGCCTCACACATATAGGCAAGCACTCTATCACTGAACTACATCTCAATACCTTTTGTATTTTGAGGCAGAGTCTCACTAAGTTGCCCAGGCTGGCTTCAAAGTTAACAATCCTTCTGTTTCAGACTCCCAAGTTGCTAGGATTAGAGCAATGCACAAGTATACCCAAGCCTAATTTTTTTTTTAAATTTTTTGGTTAGGTGTGATATTGCCATGGTAATTATAAGAAAATATCATTTTAGGTATAACTTCAGAAATTCAAGAGGCTGAGGCAGGAGGATCCCAAGTTTGAGGCCAGTCTCTACAACTTAATGAGCTCCTCAGCAACTTAGAAATACCCTGTTTCAAAAATTTTTTTTTTAAAAGGAATGGGGATATAGCTCACTGGCTCAGTGGTAAAGCACCCTAAGTTCAATCTCCAGTACCAAAAAAAAAAAAAAAAAATCAAGCCTGTGTCTATAAAACAGAAAGCAAAGAAAAATTAGTCAGCTGCTAGTGAAGGCAGGGGTTTTACAACTCATGTAATTTCATCTTTAAGTGTACATACTGACCTGAATTGTGCTGTTGGTGGTCTAAAAATTAAGTGTTTTGATAACTGTACTTTCTTCTCTTCGCTTTATACATTTAGGCTCAGTCCAAACTAGAAAAAAGAAATCACCTTTGAAAGTAGCCAGAGCAGCAGTGGGACATTTAACCAGGACAGTGGTTAAAATACTAAGCTGAGCCAAGTGTGTCATGATGCTCCAATGACAGAAAGGAAGGCCAGATGATGAGGGTCCATGAAAGCCTGCCAGATGAGACAGGGTGGGCTGGGCAGAGAGCACTGTGCCAAAGTGGTGTGGACGGGGCTCTACCTCTGGCCTAGAGGGTGGTCACAGGGCTTATGATGGATTTGCCAGGGTTCCCTCTGTGGCCTTGGCAGCACTCATCTGAAGCCTGAGTCATATGCTCTCCACGTGCCTTGCCCCTGTTTTGTCCCCACATGTGCACTTACACCATAAAGTTACAAGCACAGCATGAGGGTTTTCCTGCCTGATACACTCAAACACAACCTCCAGCTGCATCCTCACAACAGCAAGTGTTGTTCTCAGTTGCTAAGGAGTGGCTGTAGTTCACACCAGATCCCAAAAAGACCAGCCCCAAACCACCGTGCTCCTAAGCCTGGCTTAAAATGCCAAACTCTAAATCTCAGCCAACAGCCAACAATTCAAGAAATATTCCCTGTGAACAGACCCAAGTCCTGGATTCAGTGCTGTGTTCAATACCCACTTTAGGGACTTACAAACTAGTAGAAAAGGTAAAGTGTATATAATTAATTATCTTATTGAAGTAGCTATGATAGAAGAGGAAAATTAAAGGAAACGGTATTATATGAGAAGAGTTGAAAGGTGGGTAAATAACAAGGTTGTCTTTAAGGGACCAGTGATATTGAACCTTTATCTTAAAGGACGGGTAAGCTTCCAGTAAACTGTCAGATTGGGGAGTTTTCCAAGAAAAGAAAATGCTTCATGTATATCTAAAAAGAACAAATAAAAAATTTAAAAATCTTTAAAAATTAAGAAAAGAAAATGTTTGCAGGAAAGATGTGCGGGGGAAAAAATCCCTGAAGATCAATACACTGTATAGGAGACAAGGTAGGAAGGAAGCAACATTGAGGTACATCTTGATAGTGAATTCAAAAGAGGCTTTAAAAAGCTCAAGGACACAAATGCCACCCTTTGCACTTCCTTGATTAACTTGAAGTGCTCACTCCAGGTAAACAGTGACATGCTAATCAGTGAGACCTTATTTTTGATGTCACCTTTTCTTTATTCTTTTTTTTAACTGTTTGGTCTTGGACATCAGCAGAGGCTCACTGTGGGTCTCCTCTCACTGTTTTGCTTTAGATTCTGCAATACCTCTATCATCTGGGCTCAAACCTGTGCCCCACATAGTCCCTATTAAAAATGAATAAATATCAAAGGAATGGGGCTTGTATTCTTATCCACTTTCCCCTTGGACGGTTAATTTTTCTTTCGTTAATATCAGATACTGAAGACTAAAAGGGCAAAACGGTGGACGAGGAGGTTTGTTTAGAAGGAAGAGGAGGATGATTCTGGAACATGGATGTTCCTTGGCGCAGGCAGATCTTAGCAGGTGCAAGTGTCAGACTGAAACATCTTTCTTCCCTGTAATCACAGAGCTTCCAGATCCCTGATGTTAAGAAAGGAAATTGGATATCCTTGCTTGACACCAAACAGACCAGACCACAATGATGGAGAAAGCATGCTTGACCCAAGGGTCTAAAAGCTCAGTTTCTGGCTGGGGATGTAGCTCGTGCGGTGGCGCGCTTGTCTGGCATGCGTGCGGCCCGGGTTCGATCCTCAGCACCACATACAAACAAAGATGTTGTGTCCGCCGAAAACTAAAAAATAAATATTAAAAAAAAAAAAATAAATAAAAGCTCAGTTTCTGAGTCTCACTTTTCCCACCTTTCTTCACTCGAATTCCCTGGCTATGTGGGCTCTCCAATTCTCTGCCTCTTCCAATCTTCCTTTTATTTATTATTTTTATCCCTCTGCTCTATTTTTCTCTCCCTCCTGTCTCCTACAAACTGTGTGGCATGAAGTTCCCCCAAACCTTAAATTCTTAAACTTTCATGTTCTTCCACCAGGGGTCGGCTTTGTTTCTTTTTTCCGAGGCTGATGCTGCTCTCATACTGCAAGACATCTTAGTGCACAAACAGACCCTTTTGGAGGTACCAAAGACGTGGTGGTCAGGCCACAGGAGAGATGACCCTAGGTTCAAAGTTGAGTAAGTAGAGAGGGTCGCCAAGAAAGAGGCTGAAACTTCCAAAAATGCTACCAAAAGTGCTACCAAAACTGCTCCTTCTCTGCTCCATGTGAGGCATTTGAACGGAATCAAGTCTCCTGGGTTGGGGATACCAGGAAATCTTGTGGAACAGATGAGGTCATGGCTCTGACCAGACCTTAATGAAAACACCTGGGCGGTGCACACAGTGATCTGGACAGTGGTTCAGGATGCTGCCCTAAAGAAAGGAGCACGGGTCGCTGAGACTGGGGGAATGGAGAGACTTGGCGGGGTTGGGTCCCTTCCATCACCAGTGGGATGATGGTAATGGAAGGGCCCGGACGCTTAATCCCTGACTATATCCGTCCTTTAGGGTCGATTTGGAAGCCAAGGTCTGTTCCTCCGACTGTCCCACCCGCCCGCCTCATGGGTGCAGGAAACCAGTCTACTTCCCTGCGAACCCAGGACCAGGTATTCACCGCCCAAAGCCTTTTCTTCTTGTTGTTCTTCCTGTTTGTTTATTCCCATTTGTATCTCTCTGGCTGCAAGTCAAGAGAGGCGCCCAAATATAAAAGTCAAGTCGAATTAAAATTGTATGGCTTGTGAGTTCCCAATAGCCCCCCCCCCTTTTAAATTGTGTTTCAAAACAACATGGTGACTTTTGGACAAGATTTTTCTATTTCACCCACACCACAATAGAAATGCAATGAATGAGGCTGGTGAAATGTTTGGCTGTGTCAAATTCAGTCCCGCAGGCTGGCTTGGGCCAGCACTGGGGCTCTGCTTTGTGTTATGTTCACGGAGAAGATATTAATTAAAAGAAATACATGATTAAAAAGTAATGAGTTGAATAAAAATTATCTCAGCTCATTTTCTGATTATGTTAATTGTTAAAAACCCTTCAATCACGCCGTTGCAGTCAATGGGCTTTAATGTGAAATTAGTGGGCTCTTGATAACTTACAGTCCAGAATAATCCTGGCGGTTTAGTCATCATTCCTAATAACAAGGATGTTGCTAAGAACAGAAATTTTACATGATTTTGATACATTCAGCCCTTCCCCCATGTGTCATTAAAAAAAAAAAAAAAAAAGGCTTAGCTTGTCGGCGATTTCCAACTCTTCCTTCCATGGCTCAACCGCGGCCATGGCGAGGACTTGAGTTTGGGTCCCGGTCCCTTCCGCTCCCAGCTCTCAGCCCCTAGCCAGTGCGTCGGCAGATTGCTGACTGCTGAGTCCAGGCTCAGCAGCCGCCGGCCTTTGGGGAACCCAGCGCGCAGCTTCCCCGCCGGCCGAGGCCAGAGAGCCAACCTGCTCTCTAGGCTCTGCCGGGGGCGCGGGAGGGGGTAGGCAGAAAAGATAATGGAGTTCTTAGCTAAAAGGCCCAAGCGGCTGCTTGGCCGCTAGGGAACTCGTCGTCCAGCGGCGGGAGAGTAGGGATGGGCAGAAACGCGTCAAGACAGTCATGGTGCGCCCTGCTGCGTTGCAGCGCACAGGCCGACCGAATTGTGGCGCGGACGTAGTAGTGCATGCGCGCCTCCTCCTTGCGTGCTTTCGGGGCTTTGGATGCTAGGGATTTCCAGAACCCACCCAAAGCGCCAAAGGGGCGGAAGGTCAAGGAGCAAAGGAAATGGTTCTCCAGCCTGCCCGGAGCTCCTGACAGTGTGCCGCGCGCCGAGTAGACTCTTAATGGATGTTTATTGGCTCTTAACGAAAACGAGTGAAATTCGTACATGATTCTGATGTGTATTGACGGCCGGGTGTTCTCAGCAGCCCCGGGCCCTCATGGAAAGCTCTGAGAAGCTCCCACCCCACCTGAAACCAAACTCATAGCTGAGGGAGGGAGGAGAAGATAATAAGCTGGCGGAAGGATGGGGAGCATACTCTGTGAACTCATTTCACAACACATTTTTCACTCTCAGTGAGCCAAAGGAAAGAAAAAATACTCCACACCCTCTTTTTTTTTTTTTTTTTTTTTTTTTTTTGACTTCTTGGGAAACAATGCCTCTCGAATTTGGTGAGACTAAAACGACGGGAAGGGTCATGAGATTCTGGATCTTAGGCTGGTGTGGGTGATGAACTGCCTGAGATTGAAATGATGGGCTCTGGTCTTGGAGTATCTGGTACTGGACGTCTAGGAATCACCAAAACTTCCCATTCAAAGCGTTTTGACGCCTTGACCAACCACCACCCGCCTACCAACTAGAGTTGAAGTTAACTTCTGCAAAAGTGAAGGTACCCTCATCCCCATTTTTCTCCCAGAAGTGGGTAGGAAAATTGCATTTGCGAGGTGTGCCTGAAATTATATCTACCCCAAAATCTAGAGATACTGGTATGCAGAAAGTCCATGCGGGGGTGGGGAGGTCGACAGATGAAGAGTGTATGTGCCTGTGCTTTCCCGCGGGCGTGCTCACGCCTGTATTCTACAGATTTTTATTCCCAGAGCATGAGGCTCTATGTCTCCAAATGCCTTTTTTTCTAATCTTCTACCTTCAAGGAGGTCTATCTGGATGGAGTTGGGGGTCTTCATTTGTTTTTTCTTTTTCTCTGATGACTTCAAAAGAGCAATTTTCTTTCGAAAGCTTTTTAAATGTATGTAGGGGGAGGTGTTTTTCACCTTCTCAAGTCCAAAGTGCGAGGAATCTTCCCGGGGGCGGGGCAGTGGGGGGGGGGCGTGATGTCAGGGACTGGCTGGGACGAGTCCCAAGGCCAATTCTTCTTATTCGTCTCTCTATTTGCATCCGCTGTTAGGCTGAGGATCATTTTAATAAATAACAATGAACAGGAATGGCATCTAGAGGGCTTGTCGGCAACATTTAAAAGCCAATAGAGTTTATAATTCTACTCTATCATTTCTTATTGATTAGAGTAATCAAGATAAAAAGCTAGCCGGGCTCGGAGAACTTCAGCAGCATATCATTAAAGATAAGAGTCAGTTAATTCTGGAGCTGGGGTAATGTGGCTGAAATGAAGAGTTCATTTGCATGAGATGCTGAGCCCAGTAACAAGGGGACAAAAATCACTAATTAGGATTGCAGAGTGTCGCCCTCTCTGCAAGCACCCTTTCCAGACCACGGACCAAGTGTGGATTCCATTTATGTAAATCTGGGGCAAGACTGAAAGCTCTCAATGGCTTTGTAGATTGTGATTATCACCCCCGCCCTCTAAGCCTTCCCCCCAAGCTGCCCAACCTGGGTAAGGATGGTGCTCACTGGATCTCCTTCTTCTCTGCCCATCCCACCCACACTCCCGCAGCCCGGGTAGGGAATCCTGTCCAACTCCTTTGGGGGCACATGGGCGAGTGTCCAGTGCCTCTGTGAGCGGGTCCTTGCTGAGGGCTCTAATCTAGTCGGTGAAGCCCCTAGACAGGCCCAACTCTGCAGCGCTCGAACGATAAGCCGTATGAGTGTAGCGTTGACCCCACAAGAAGTTCCAGGCCCTGCTCTCTAGCAAGGATCCCCAAACCAGGCCCAAGGCCAAAGCCTATGATCCCCTCCCCACCACCTGGGTGGCTCCTTCTAGTCCCCTCTGCCAGACTCGCCATTCCGGACAAAGCCGGTTCGTGGGCGCCCAAGGGCGCGTTCTTGTACACTGCTAGCATGCGCGGGAGTGTGCACGTGCAGCTTGTGCTTGTGTGTGCAGGAATGTGTGTGTGTGTGTGGGGGGGGGTTCAACTCTTTTATAAGTGTGATATGTTTTGTAAGTTTGTTACTGCGTGAACGTGTTTTTTCTGCATGTGTGTACACAAGTGTGTAAATGAAACTAGTGTATGTAATATATACAATACATACAATATCGTGTATGTGATGTGTGATGTTGAGTGTGGCGCGGAGGAGGGGGGTGTCAAACCGGAGAGGTTCCCCAGCGAGAGAAGCACAGCGAGTTTCACAGGTTTGGGCGCCAGGGGTAAGACAGAACCCCTTCAATGTCTCGGGACGCCCCGAGGCCCTTTAGGGGACCCAGCAGGAGGCAGGAGGCAGAGCTTCCGTCTGCAGCTGCACCCGTGGGGTGGGCAAGGCGAGAAAGGAAACACCTTGGTGCAGCACGCGGCCCTTTCCTACAGTTCTATGAGCAACCTGGAAAGGCAGCCTTACCTTTCCATTGCCTTACCTTTCCCTCTACCCGCCCAGAGAAAATGAAAGTGGCCACAAGGACGCCCAAAGACCAGCTTTTTAACATAACCAGAGAAGTGAACGTGGAAAGGCCGCTGCACGAGCCAGAACCACACCGCGGCCCGGGAGCTTTCTCCGTCCGAGGCAGTTTGGGCTTCAGATCCTCCGGGGCCCTACCAAGTCGGTGCGAGTGAGAGTATGGACGTGGACCCCCTCGTCTACTGGTACAGGAGCCGTCCCTGACCTCGAAGATCCCGGGGGGGGGGGGGGGGGTCCGCTGCTGGGGCTACTCGTCTCCGGAGACGCGGCGGCCTGCTTGACATCCTCCTCTTGAGAACTAACTTTGCCCCTTACTCGACTGTGACAGAAAGGAATCAAGGCCCGTGTCAGATAATTGTAGGTGTCACCGTGGAAAGTGGAAATGTTTGCACACTTGCAAGACTCGCTGTGTCTGCTCCCCCTCTCCGCAGACTTCTCACGCCTCACTCCAGCCACAGCTCGAGGGCCACGGTTCCCTGCCAGACGTGGGGCTGAGCCAACCACGCGCCTCGTGCACAGGGCACCTGGGCCAGCGCTTAGACGGCCGCCTAGGCTATGCGCGCTAGCGGAGTGCGGGGGTCGTGAGCAGGGCGCCTAGGGGATGCCCGCGCAGTGGTTGGACCGCTAAAGGCGGGGCAGAGCCGCCTGCGGGCGGGGAGTGGGAGGTTCCCGGAGAGGGGAGCGTTTCCTCAGCTTCCCTACCCCGCCCCCATCCTACTCTCCAGGGATTTTTTTTTTTTTTATCCGTGCACAGCTGGGGGGCTCCCTCACCACCCACCCCTGGGCCTCCCCATACAGAATAAAGTCAGTCTGTATTTAATGGTTATGGCGGATGTGAGGGGGATTTGGCAGAGGCAGAAGAGAGGCCTTTCGCTCTCAAATATCGCTCCTTACGTCGTGTGAGTCTACCAACCCACCACGACCCCATATTCTTGTGCGGGTGTCTGACTCGAATGACAAGCGAGCTGATTTTTTCAGTACATAGCTGGGAAATGTAGTGAGTGATAATAGAGATTTCTCTTTCATTTTTTACGCTTGACTTGGTTATTGTTGCTTTTCTTTTCCCGTGATTCCTTCTGAGGATTAGCTCTGACTTCCCCACTATTGGCGGTCAAAGTGGCCCCGACTCGGGATGACAATTGACGGGGATCAAGGGATTGCCCATTCTGTGCCTGTAAGAACGGATTCGTGCCAGAGAAACTCATCAAGTGGAGGCGGAGAATAAAGACCGTTCGGGGGTAAATGTATTCATTGAGAAGGGTTCTCCCAAATTGCTTCTAAGTTTTTTTAATGAAAAGTAACGATTGCAGCAATCAGCGGCTTTTTGGCGGATTACAAATCTGGAGGGAGCTGCGGCGCTGCATTGAAAAGTGCCCCCGCCTTCGCACGGGGCAGCCGGTTCACAGGAGCAGCGCGAGGGGCGGGGGTCCGGTCGCAAGACAAAGGCCCGGAGGGGGTGAGCCGAGAGGGTGCCTGGGGAGCTCGGGGCGCACGCAGGGGAAGTGGACACAGAGGTGTCCACTCGGGCGCAGGCGTGATGCGGTGCCCCCCACAGGAAGGCCAGGAGGAGGGTGCACCAGAGGGTACCAAAGGAGACTGACCCCAGCGCTACCACCACTGGACAAATTCTGGGCATCTGGAGCGAGGAAGGTGCGCCCGGAGGAGCTGAGCCCATCCTGATGGAAGGAGGGTGCCCTTCACCCCTGGCCCTTGCACATTTCTTTTAGGGATATTTAATTTTGTGCCCGGGATCTAAGTTTGGAAACCCACTTGGCTGTTGTGGGTTACAGGCGGGAAGAGAGAAACCAGGGTCCTCCTTGGGCAAGCAAGCATTCAGAACCAACTGACTCAAAGGCTTCCAAGTGGCCCGCCCCAGTCCACTCAGCCCGAGGCAGGGCACCCTCACTACACTGGTGTGCACCTTCTTGGCGCATCTCCAGTCCCGCTCTGCGCCCGGGCCTAGGCCTCAGCGCCAGCAGCCCAGGGCCTCGGCACTGGCCCTGGCCTCGGCATTGGCCCTGAAGACGCGGAGGCGGGAGAGACAAGATGTCACTGAACAAACCCGCCCTTCGCACCGAGGCCGAAATCAGCCTTCACAGCCTAAGGCAACCTCATTCTGCCTGACTTTTGATACATTTATTTTTTAAATAGTGTATCTTAGCAGGGGTGGGGATTGGAAGGTGTGTTTTTTTCACTCCGACTCTTTGAAGGCATTCTGAAATAAAGGGGAGCAAAGAACCCAGAGCGGGTAAGGAGAGAAAAAAGAGACTCCCTTCTCGTTGTCCCTCAAGTTTAAGAATAAATCCAGCAGACAGGTCCATAGCGCTGAAAGGTCTAACTTTTTTCTTTGCAGCTTGTCAATGCGACCATTCCTTTGATGGGACGCTCCTCAAGGTGACACATTTCTGAACTTCACCCCCTTTTCAAACTAACTCCCTACCTCCTTGTTAGTGGCCAGCTCTGAACTTCTGCAGAGTGTTTTTGTGTGAGTCAAGGCTCATTCACGGCGCCTTTGTGGGCCTCTCCTCCTTTCAGGCCTCAGCGTGTTACACCAATTAAAGGGCGACGTGCTGTAAATGTAATGGGCCGCGCAGCGATTGTTTCTGACAAGCAACAAAACACATAGATCCACCCCTTAGATTAGGCCGTTGAAGGGGAGGTTGAGGCCGGTCAGTTTACTGAATAGTTTGTGAACTGTAATTCTGAAGGCTCTTGTGAAAAAAAAAAAAAAAAAGTCTCTTCCCACCTCCCTCGCCTTGCTCCCCCTCCCTGAAAGCTCCAAAAAAAGAAAAAGAACAAGGGGGCCGGGGGACAAGTGACATCCATGAAACAGAAAGGGGTCAGTAGAGAAAAAACCTGTGTGAGGGGCTTATTCTGTCACTTGGACAGTCCAGAGAGCTCCTTCAGCTCTTCACCCTCCCCCCTTACTTTATGAATATGTCTAACCTCTCCCTCAGTTTTATGGGCCCACAGCAGCCTTCTCCCCTGGTGATGGGCCTGGTTCTCCCCACATTGAGATCAGGGTAGTAGGGAGGAAAAGTCAGAAATATTCCATGGGGGGTTGATCTGTTCTTGGTGGGACAGGGATGAGTCATAGGCTGCAGCCACCCTCATCCACCCATCCAGTGGCAGGACCCTTAGCCCCTTGCTTCCCTCCATCCTTTTTGCACAGAGCTCAGGATGCTGCAGAGGCCTATGAAGCCAGTGCTCTGCATGGGCTCATTCTCTCTCCTCCTGGAAATTGTTCTCTCCTCCAATGCCTTGCACACTTCCAGCTTCTGCAAGTCACTGAAATCGTCTGAATTTTAAGGAGCACATTTCACCTGGAAAGGAGACAGAGATTATTTACTCCATCTTCCTTACAAATTCCAAGGCCCAGAGGAAGAGAAATGGCTGGAGCAAAGACATCAAAGCAAGTTCTGAGCTGCAACTGGAGTTTGAGTCTCCTGCTTGACAAGCCACACCAGCCCACACAGCACTGCCTCCCAACTTGCCTCTAGGGCTGCATTTCTGCCCCTGGTTGTCCTCAGGTAATCTCAGCTCTGGAACTTTGCTGAGGTGCTCCTTCTCCCACCCCCAAATTCCCATCCATCCTGCCACCCTGGGCCCACCTCTAGCCTTGCCAGACCAGCTCTGCTCAGCACATTCAAAGTTGGTTTTGCACAAAGAATGTTTTGCCTTTTCTACAAAACTTTCCCCCCCCTCCAGCTATTACTCCTCAGTACACCCCACAAGCTCCTCTATGTCAAATTCCTCCTCCCTCCCTATGGCTTTCTGCTTGGAAACCTATTCATTCTGAAAGGCCCTGTTCAAATGACACATCTGTAAAGTTATCCCAGACAGAAGAATCCCAAGGAAGGAATAAAGTTTACCCAGATGAAGGAACTGAAGGAGGCCCAGTGGGGCTGGAGCAGTGAGACTGGGAGAGGGCAAAGGTCAGCTCCCAAGCAGCCTTGTGGGCCACACAAGCACTTTGGATTGTACCCTGGAAGCAGCAGGAAGCCATTGAATGGTTCTGAGCAGGGAGGTTCCTTGTTGGACTGAACTTCTGGAGAATAGAGACTACATACATCCTTTTCATCTTTGTGTCCCTCTGCTCCAATTTCCAGTGTCTGCACATAACGCTCAAGAAACATTTACTGAGCCAAAGACCAAGATCTTATTACATAAGTAGTGAATAAGACATCTATACAACATTTAAAATCTTGCTATGGTCTGAACATTTGTGTCTGCTTAATTTCTATGTCAAAAGTTAATGTGGTGGTAGTTGGAGATGGTGCTTTTAGGAACCAATTAGGAAATGAGGGTAGGATTCACATGAATAGGATTTATGTCCTTTAAAAGACACTTCATGGCTAAAGATGTAGTTCAGCGGTAGAATATTTGTCTCGAACGTATGAGGTCCTGGGTTACATCCCAAGAATGCAAAAAGAAAAAAAAAATAATGTCTCACAGAGTTGCCTTGACCTTTCCACCTTGTGAGAACATAACAAGAAAACAGACATCTACAAACCAGAAAATGGGTCCTTACCAGACACTGGATCTACCAGCTCTCTGAGCTTGTACTTCACAGCCTTCAGAACTAAGAGTCATTTTTTCTGGTTTATAAAACAATACATCTATGGTTTTCTGTTATAGCAGCCCAAAAGTACTAAGAAAGATGTTATTGACATAATATACAGGGATTATCATGTTCATATATTTTCTCTATGATTTTGGTGTGTGTGCATATTTTATGATCAGATGTTCCTCTTGGAATTTAATAATAAACCAATTTTAAAATAATGTTTCACTTAAAATATATATGACAAGTTAGTACAGATTATTGTAAAATTCATGGTGAAAAAAGATCATCTTTGTATATCATAAAACTTTTAAAATGTTTTTATTAATAGTTTTATTTTAGAGGACCTTATTATATGTGATTTGTTCTCTGGGTTCTTTTACTATCATAATCTTTTTTCTCTTCTGCCCAGTTTGCCTTATATATTATAGTTTTCCATTTTATGGCATTGTGCATCTTTGTATGCTATCTCAAATTCTTTTCGGAATACGCTTTAAAAATGTTTCCTTGCTACCTGTTTCTACCAAAATTCTGTATTATACCAAATATATCTCATGTTATCATTCACAGAACCAAAGAATATTATAATTATACAGATATCCATGTATTAATTAATCTTATTCCAATGCGAAATCTATTATCAGTCTTTTTGTAAGTCTCTGTGAATGAGATTTGGAAATATTGGAAATGGTCAAAATTATTACTTAATTATGATCATTGAAATGGCTTTAAAACTTTATGTAGTTGACAACATAATGACATCATTCAGGATAGCCTTCCTAATTTTTTAATTTTTTGTTAATACTACTTATTCTTTCTACAGTGAAGATATAAAAGTGTGTCTAATTGTTCATAATAAAATTCACATGTATGTAAAAAAATAATAAATAATAAATAAATAAAATACACATGACTCAGCCCTTCCTTATCTCTCACTTGCAATGAACCAAGTTGTAAGTGCCAGAATGTTCGGAACCAAGTCACAGTGTCTTTGAATCCTCAATAGTCCCTGATAGATGCTGGTCCTATGCTAAGGATTCAGTAACACTTGTCCATTGAAAGGGGTACAAGTGAAAAAATTAAAATCAGGAGGCCTGACACCTCTTGTTCTTGCCCTTACTAGAAACTTCACCTTGGAGAACATATTACTTAATCACACTGAAGCTTTAGTTTCTTCAATAAAGTAGGGATGCTGCTCAACTGTAGCAATTGATTGGGAGGTCTAACACAATTTGTATGAGAATGACTTGATTTTGAAGTATACATTAATAAATGAAAATAGTGCATGCCCTAGGGCCAGAGCAAGACCAGTAATGTGGGCACCGCTTTAGAATGACAAAAGATGGGTCAGGAGCAAGTTCTCCTTGGAGAACCAACCCGTTCCTTTGGGGCAGGCTTCCCCTCTTTTGCAGTTGGCACAGACCCCAGCTGGTCCCATATCTTCCCTCAGGGCTGGCCACCACTGCTGACACCCTTCACACTTGGCTGCTTGTGCTTCTGGTCTAAAAAGCCAGTTTCAAAAATGCCCACATTCCCTTACTGCACGTAGAAGCCTGCACTTGGAGACGGGACAACTAGATTCTGGGAAGCCATGGCAGGAATCACGAAGACTGCGATTCCTGCTGAGAACCAGGCTAAAGAACCACTCATGGTAAGAGCAGAGGGGCCCACCAGCCCCTGGCCACTCACCAAACTGTACTGCCCAGTGACTGTGAGGCTCTTGTCCTGGAGACCCCCTTGGGGATGAAATGAAATGTGTGAGACTACAGACTGCCTGCACACCGGGATGCTGCTGGGAGGGTGGGTGATGGGTGTGTGCACACACATGTGTGCACGTACAAGTTGCAAACAACATTAGTCTCTGACAGACGCAGTAGGAAAAGATAATCTCCAAAGAGGAAATGAAGTTTGGTTTTTTTTAGTTTTTACATTCAAATAAAATTCCTCTTAAGAACTACCTCACCACCTTCAGTCAAAGAAAAAGGGGGCAGTAAAGGACTTGCTTAGTTTTTGTGAGGGCCTGGGTTCCTTCCCCAGCCCTGAGGAGGAGAGAGGAGAGAAGGAGGGAGCAAGAGAGAGGGAGAGGCAGAGGGAGAGATTGAGATTGCCTGAACACGTACAACCTCTAGGAGCAGGGAATTGTTTGGCATGCCCTGGCCCCCCTGTGGAGATGGCTTTTGGGTCTCCAGGCTAAGTAGATGCCTAGCCAGTAGCCTGCTGTCTGGAGGCTAACATGGGAACGAATGCGTCCTTAGAGACCTTTCACTCCCACTTGATGTGTGTACTGCTAAATCCTTTCCCCAGCCCCAAACTACAAAAGCTATCTTCTTTCTTACAAGTCTGGAATCCCTCAGCCAGGAGGAAAGATCCTGCTCAGTATCTCTAGTGCAATCCTAAGTGCTTTCCATCTGGGATTCTGGACCTTCTCTCATATTTCCTCTCAACACATTCCTTCCAGACAGACAGTATTTATTACCCAGATGACCAATGGCATCACTCATCGTCATAGGAGGGTAACTCTGGTGGTTGGCTGTGGCAGAAGCTTGGAGAAGCAAGTCGATGGGTAGTTTTGAGGAAGTGCAGGGCCAGAAAGGATATCTCAAGGAAGGGAAATGACAGTGGAAGAAAAGACTAAGAGCCTCAGAGATCTCTGGGGGATCCCTGGAGAAGAGGGTCCCAGCATGGTCTAGAAACGGCAGAGTGTGCCCAGTGACAGCTGAGCATTGCTGACCTTGCCATCAGGGTGAAAGGTGGAGAGGCAGCAACCTAAACAAGTGAATTCAATTACATCTGAAGAATAGGCTAAATTAGGATACATTCCTTGGGCCAGTTCCAGGAAATATTTGTGAAAAGTTGGTTGAAAGAATACCACCATCCAAACCCTAATTTTGCTATTATGTTCAAGCCCCAATTTCTTTGCAGTTTCTGATTAGAAAATGTTTTCCTGATTTTGTCTTTGCTACTGGCATGTGACCTCTTAATTTAATTTTGATTTTTGCTTATACAAACTAATTGCCATGGAAACTTTTTCCTGCAGTGTAGCAAAGACAGGGGGAAAGTAGAACCTTAGTAGTTATATTTTGTACAATTAATTCATTTAATTAGTAATACTTCATAGCCATAGGCTAGGCTTTCCCTTGAGGACATCAGCAGTCTTTGTGTGTCTCTGCAATGAAAAAGGGGAGTGCTCTGGGCTGAGACATTAGTTGACTGAGGTTAAGAGCCACCGCTGGATGCCTTGATGCCGCCCTAAGACTTTCCTCCAGACCCCTTCCTCTGCCAGTCCTTCACACTAACCACTGCAGCTAGTGCCTGGATACTACTGCCCAATATCCAAATAGCCAGTCAGTGGGAATGAAGATGTAAAATCTCAATTTTTTAAAAATAATTTTTAACTTTTCTGTCAGTCATCTGAGGTAGTAAAGAAAATGCTTCTTCATTTCTTCAATTTTTCCTCTTAAGGAGTGCTATTAACCCTTTGAGAAAACTCAGCTTTATGGGAAATGTTATGCCTTAGCAAGACCCTGCAGCAAAAGAAAATAAATAAAAGGCCAGGGAAGTGTAACTCAGTGGTAAAGCTACTCAGGAGGCTTGAGTCAGAAGGGTCTCAAGTTTGAGGCCAGTCTAAGAATCTTAGAAAGACCCTGCCTCAAAATATATTTTTTTAAATGGTTGGGGGATTTATCTCAGTGCTAGAGCATTTGCCAAGTATGTGCAACACCCTGGGTTTGATTCCCAGTAGAAAAGAGAGGAAGAAAGAGAAGAGAGAAGTGGGGGGAGGGGGAGGAAGAAAGGATAAAGGGCCAGTATGGCTTCAGAGGAGGGGGGGGAAGGCTGTCCAGACAGAGCTGGGTTTAGTTCTTCTATAACCACCAGTCATGACCTTGGCCATGTCCACAAGCTGCAGTTTCCTCAAATGCAGACTGAGGATGATAATAGCATGTGCCTCACAAAGTTGTTTTGATAATTAAAGACAAAACATGGAATCTGTCCAGCTTGGTACCTGACCTTTTGTAGACTCTCCAAAATTGTTATGTCAGATTGAAGTTAAGCCAAGACATGACATTTGGATACTGTTACAACAGTGTCATTTAGGATGTCCTCCAGCCTAGGTGGGAAGCTGGGTGGGAGGTGGGCAGGGTGGTGGGGAGGAACACAAAACTTCTCCACCCTCAGCCAGGGCAGGAATCCAAAAATCTATGTGTGGAATCTGTCTATGGGTCCCGGCCTTCTTTCTGCATTACTGGACTCTGGTGTTTGTCCCATTCCTCTCATCTGCCAGACCCTAGTCAAAAATGACATTCATCCCTGGGCATGATAGTGCACCAAACAGTTCCAGCTACTCAGCTACTTGGGAGGCTGAGGTGAGATCATTAAACCCATCACCCTGGCCAACATAGCAAGACCCTGTCTCAAAGGAAAAAAAAAAAGTGACATTCATAAACCTCCCCAGTTTTATGCTTTTTTTTTTTTTTTTTAGAAACTGGGTCTTGCTATGTTGCCCAGGCTGGTCTTGAGCTCCTGGGCCAAAGCAATTCTCTTATCTCAGCCTCCCAAATAGCTTTTGCCTTTTTAATGTGACTGAGAGTCAGATTGTCAGTTCCATGAGGGCAGTGACTATGTTTGTTTCTGTTCAACAATGTATTCTCGGTATCCTATGGCAATATTTGTTGAAAAAGTTTTTTTTTTTAGCAATAAATTATTCATGACTTTCTCATATGCTAGCGTTTCAGTTAAACCTGAACTTAACAAACTGAACCCTCAATTTATCTGATGCTTCTACATCTCACTTTGTGAAAGAAGCTAACAGAACTAGCCCATAAGAGGAATTTAGTATCCAAAAAATGGGCCTCAGGCTAGGGATGTGGCTCAAGCGGTAGCACGCTCGCCTGGCATGCGTGCGGCCCGGGTTCGATCCTCAGCACCACATACAAAGATGTTGTGTCCGCCGAAAACTAAAAAATAAATATTAAAAAATTCTCTCTCTTTATAAAAAAAAAATGGGCCTCAACTTTTCAAAATAATGATCTGAGATTTGTACAGATCAGCCTCAGTACCCATACCTTGTATCTGAGATCATTAGCTCTGTAGAAGTCACTCAACAAACATCAATAGGGCAAGTCCTAGATGCCAAGGACTAAAACAATAACTTAAACTTTCAATTTACTAATTAACCTCATTACGCCTGAGCTAAAAAGACAAATATAACCTCCTCCATTTCCCCTTCTCATAGTAGGAAAGTAGGGCTCTGAGAGAGAGGTTCATTGTGGTGCCTCCTATGACAACCCAGTGGGGCTAAGGGGGTCTGTGGCTCTAAACCCAGAACTACATTTCTCCCTGTGATCTCTTCCATGGAACTACTGTTTAAACTCATATGATTCACAGGTCACCAGGAGAGTGCAAATATTGTTATGTTTACCAAAAGAAAAGTGAACATTCTAAAAACACTTTTTGTGCAAGATTCTTAAAAAAAAAAAAAATCTGGTTAGCATGGAAATTTTACCCAGAAAATATTATAAGTCAGAATACTTCACTCCCCAATGTATCCATTAATCCAAATTTGAATCTAATTATTTAGGATTTAAAATAGAAAAAAATAATGTCTTTTTGGCTATTTCTAATAAAGCAAATAAAATTTTTTAGCATGCCTTTTTCTTAATGGATACTTGATAACTAACTCTCTGCAAGGTCCAGCCCTGCAGGGGGTGGCTGAGAGCTATGTGTGCAGAGGGAGTGGGCAGGCCTGCCCAGGTAAGCTAACACAAGAAGGCACAGAGCCAGAGAGAGAGGGAGACAGAGAGACAGGGAGGCATTAGCTGTAGTTTTCTGAGAAGCCTCACCTACCCCCGGTATCCACTGCTAACTATGCTCCACCCATAAGCACAGGTAAGTTTGAATGGGCATTTTACCTTTAGGATCAAATGATCTTTGAAGAGGGCAGCTATGACAAAAATGACCCTCAAGATGATTTGCATGAGAATGGACAGAAGCTCTGTATGATCTGAAGTCCTGAGAAAAACTGCAATGTAGCCACAGGAGCCATGCATACTTCCAGTCTCCCCATCACCCTCCCTGGCCAGCTTCTTAGCCAGGTCTCCACAGCTGCCCTCCTCACCTTTGCTCCTGAAAGGTCTGAACAGCTACTAGGCCTGTTAGAATGAGCTTTTCAGGCAGGTATTCCAGTTGTCCACCAGGTTAATACATCTTAACATGACATGCAGTTCAGAAGAGAATTTTAATACCCTAAAAGAAGTTCTAACTGGTGGAACTTTCTGAGGCCACACAGGGAGTCTCTTGGGTCAGGTTCTCACCCCTGGCCAATAAGCTCAGGGTGCAGGAGAATGCAATCCACAGGGCAGCTGGGCCAGGGCAGCAGAGTGGATCATTTTAGAAGGGAATCTGAGTGGTGCAGTGATTGGTGCCTCCTTTATGTGGTTCTTTTATTAGTCTACTGGGCTGCCATAACAAATACATAGACAAGGTGGCTTAAGCAGCAGAATTTTTCACAGTTCTGGAGACTGAGATGTACAGAATTAAAGTGCCAGCTAATTCAATTTCTGCTGAAGGCTCTCTCCCTGGCTTGCAAGTGGCTGCTTCTCTCTGTGACTTCACATAACAGAGAGAGAGAAAAATACTCAGTTATCTTTTCCTCTTCATTTTTCCCCCCCGATACTGGGGATTGAATTGAGAACTTGCACATGCTAGGAAAGCACTCTACCACTGAACTACAACTCTGGTCCTTTTTCTTTTCTTTGCGACAGGGTATTGCTAAATTGCCCAGGTAGACTTCAAACCTGTGACCCTCCTGCCTCAACTTCCCAAGTAGCTGGGATCACAGGTACACTCCACCATGTCTGATTTCTTCCTCTTCTTATAAGGGCACCAGCATTATTAGATCATGGCCCCTTCCTTAGACTTTATTTAGCCTCTATCACCTTCTCACAGGCCCTATCTCCAAATACAGTCACATTGGGGTTAGGGCTTCAATATGAATATTGAGGAATCACAAACATGTAACCTCTAACATTCTCCTTCAGGCTTTTCAAAATTCATGTCCTTCTAACAAATAAATGCATCTTATCCCAATAGCCCCCAAAGTTTTAACTCATTCTGGTATCAAGCTAAAGTTTAAAATCCCAAGTCTCTTCTAAATCAGCATCTGAATCAGACATGGGTGAAGCTCAACTTGAGGCACTATTCATTCTGAGGCAAAATTTCTCTCTAGTTGTTAACCTGTGAAACAGACAAACCATGTGCTTCCAAGGTGCACTGATAGGACAGGTATAGGATAGACATTCTTGGTCCTCAAGGGACAAAAAGGAAAATAAGAAAGTGTGACAGGAGCTAAGCACATGCACACAGAAATTGTGTGGACTTAACTCACAAAAATTATGGAGAATGACAAGTGCTAATATATTCAATGGGAAAGATTTGCTGAACCCAGTACAATCCCAGTCTGAAGGCCAGTGGCTGCAGATCCACCCAGGAACATATGAAGTTTTTGTTTGAATGCAAAGACAGAATACCACCAATGTCCCAACTCAAAGGCAGTCAGGCAGGAGTTACCTCTTATTCATGGATGGTCTTTCTGCTTTTTTGTTATTTTTAGGCCTTTAACTGATTGGGTGTGGCCTACCCACATGAGAGAGGGCAATTTGCTTTACTCAGTTACCAATTTAAATATTAATCTCATACAGAAACATACTCACATACACACCCAAAATAATGTTTCCAACAAATAACTGGGTATCCTGTAGCCTAGTCAAGTTGATATATAAAATTAACCTTCTGAGTTTTCAATCCCACAAATCATTCAGAATTCTAAGCAAACTGGAATCTCCTAGGGAGCTTAAAAATATGCTATACCCTAATCCCACCCCTAGAAACTCCCAATGTAATTGGTCTGAGATGCAGCACAGATCTTGGGAATTTTAAAAGCCTCTCAGGTGATTCTACTTGTGCCATCAGGGGGGCCAGACATGGAAATCTCAGCTAACAAAGTTAGTGGGGCAAGGAAGCCACACAGCAGCTCTTTGTGTGACTCAGCACCAGAGCCACCACCAACTGCTAACATTCTGCTCCTTGACTGGGGGTGTAATTCAGTGATAAAGCCTGTACTTATCTTGTGTGAGGCTTAGGGTTCAGCCCCCAGCATTCCCCTGAGGGCCTTCATATCCTTCTAATTTTAACTGCAAAGAAATATCAAACAGTTTAACAACATAGGTGCTAAGAACACATACAACAACAACAAAGGCATAGAGCTTTGGGCAGGGGAATAGAGATTCTTTGGACTTGGGAATGGTGGGCTTTTATTTTAATCTACAGTGTTGGCAACAAGTAGCACTTTTGCTCACATTTCATAATGAATGTAGTTGACTATTGCACTTATAGCCATTCAGCTGATTTTGGGCAGTTCCTGTCTGGGCACTTGGGAGCACATTCCTCTCCCTCATTTTCTCCAGTATTGTGCCCACAGCCAGGAAAGGAGAGATGATTTGGCTAAGGAGACACCTGGCAGGGCCTCCACTGGCCATTGCCAGTGCCAGTGCCCTGCCCTGGTCTGATCTTTATAGACTTGGGTCTCATGCAGGGTGAGGAGGGTAGGGGCTGGGAGGATGACAGGGAGACAGACTCCAGAAAGAGACTAGGACCCCGGTATAGATGGAGTTACCAGATATAGCTTTGCATATTTAGTATACAAATACTAAATTTCTTCTGTGCTGCTAATAACTGAGAAAGACACCTGTTTTCTGAGGGACAGAAACTCTTACCCATTCTGCCAGCAAGGAAAGAAGGCAAACCCAAATGGCAATTTATTATCTGGGTGAGTTTTTACACAGAACAGCTCAATAGCAATCTGGTGTGAGGCTAAAAGTACAGGAAATTTTTACACAGTAGACCAGGGCTATGTTATATTTTTCCACCTAGGGCCATGGAGAACTATGTTAAAACTACCAGCCCCTTCAAAGATGCAAACTTCCTTAATAGAATTTGTTGATAACTTGAAAACCCATGCAAGTTTCAAAAATGAGTTCTACAATGCCTACAGAGATTGCTGCTTGGGAAGACAAAAAATTGCCTGGAAATGGATGGTGGTGATGGTCACACAACCTTGTGACTGTACCTCAAAATGGTCTAAAAGGTTAAAAAGGAAAAGAAAAAGGGAAGAAATACACATTTTAAAATAAAGGCATTCCGTGTTCAGAATTAACACCATCTTTATATAAATACTATCCATACCCAAGCCCTACACCCTTTACCGTCCAAATCAGAAATTCTGGGTTCAACTACGCATAGACAGGAGGGTCGTGTCCAGGGACCGGGACGCATACCCGCCTTTCTATAGGCAAAGCTCTGGTCGGAGGACTTTGTTCCTCCTTGAACTGCAATTTTGATGTCACAGACTCAAGAACTAAGGAGAAAGACAGAACCAGGGAAGACCCGGAGGGCCCTGAGAACTCCTCCCCAGAGCCACTGCCAGGGTCGGGCCCCACACCGCGGCCGCGAGGCGCCCCCACACCGAGCCGCCGCGGAAGCCCAGCGCCCGCGGGGACCGGTCCCCTCCCGGCAGCTGAGCGGCGGTTCGCTGCAGACGAGGGCGCAGCCTACCCCAGGGGCTAGCGCTATTAACTCCCGGGGCCTCCTGTGGCTGCGAGGCGGTGGCAGCGGCTTCGCCCGCCTCCTCCCGCTCCCTCGGCTCGCAGGTTCAATAAGGATTACATCATGGAGCAAGTATGCGGGGCGGCCTGAGAATCAAAGCCGTCACAATCGGCGGCTGGTTAACTGTACTGTTGCTGAAACACATCCTTCCCACCCCCTCCCCGCGCCCTCTCCCCACCCCAGCCCTCTGCTTTTCGTACCATTAAGGATAGCATTATGGGGGAGAGGAAAATCTGATCAAAACTGTGGACCGCCACCGACAGATTTTCTATGGATTCTATAAAGGCCACCTTAAAGATTTCCCTAATTAATGGATGACATCTTTGGCTGAAGGAGAGGCGATGGATTCGACTCTGTCTTCGTCTTTGTTAACCTTCTAATTAACTTTCGTAGGTCACCCAGGTCTCCCAAACCTAAAAAGTGAAGAGGCCCATTGTGCCGGGAGCAGTCAACTTACTTTTGCTGCTGGGTACTTAAAAGGGAGGACGATTATAGGCCGAGAAAAATAACTCCATTTAAAAGCTTTGTGGCTGCAGAGAATACATAGGTCCCTCCCTTAGAAAATAATTGAAACACCTTTTATACTAATATTTCTTTGCATAATAAAAACAAATTAGCAAAATGCATCTAAATTCAGCAGCACTTTCAAATTACCTTTTCTGGAATGTAAGCCTCTGCAAGTCAACAAAAGAAGTTGGGTTTAGAGAGAAAATTGCAACTGCAACAGCGATGCCTTTATGCTGAGTGAGTGCAAGACAGGCCAGGGCCATGGGTAGGTACCTCCAGGCACCTCTCTGGAGAAATGCTCCAAATATATCGCCCTTGCCAGGCTGAGTTCTAGGTGCCTGAGGGACCCAAAGACTGGCTATTAGCAAAAGAGCAGCACTTTTTCCCTAGACAGACTGGTCTTTTAGGGTTCATTTTTTTTCTTTTGAACGGGGTCCCCCTGTGTTGTCCAAGCTGGTTTCTAACTCTGACTCAAGTGATCCCCCCTTCCTCTGTCTACAGAGTAGCTGGGATTACAGGCATGCACCACCACACCCAGTTTGGGATTTTTGTTTTGATTTTTCTTGGTTTTTTTTTTTTTTTTGGTTCTAGGGATCCAACCCAGCTCCAGCATGTCTCCCACATGCTAAGCACCTGCTCTACTGTTGAGCTATACCGCAAGTCCCTGGAAATACTTTTAATGGTCTTAGTAAAAAGAAAACCACAGGGGGAAGCCAGAAAGCAAGATGGAAAACTAATGTGGAAAATGTAAAATCAGCAAACCAGAGGAATTTTTATTATTATTTCATTTAATTTTTTATTAATTAATTAATTAATTTTTGGTACCAGGGATTAAATTTAGGGGCACTCAACCGCTGAGTCACATCCCCAACCCTCTTTTGTGTTTTATTTAGAGACAAGGTCTCACTGAGTTACTTAGCACCTCACTTTTGCGGAGGATGGCTTTGAACTTGCCATCCTCCTGTCTCAGCCTCCCAAGCCACTGGGATTACAGGCGCTGACTCAGAGAAATTTTTAAAAATAAAGAAAAAGATACATTCCTGTTGAAATTTTACTTTTGGCAGATGAGATGCCACTCTAGCCCCTTGGTCTTTGAGGAAATATGAAGGTGACACTGAAGGTAGAGCAGGAGCTCAGCCAAATATGGAGTCACATGGAGCCGCCTTCAAAGGATTTTGCTTCCTCTGAAATACCTTGTAGGTACTGAGATTCTTAACCCAAGGATGACACCACCAGCTACTTCGTTATTGTTTTCTGGTTGTAAACAGAACCTCAGCTAATTGTAGAAAAATATAAACCTTTAAATGTGGTCAATGTTTCAATTATAACAATCCATTTATTTTTCTGCACACCCCAAAATTTCTATTCAGTTCAGATTTGTATCTTTCCTTTTCCTACCTTAATACTGTACCGTGAGTATTTTTCTGTGTTATTAAAAATGAGGACAAGATCCTTTTTTGGGTCCTGCCCACATACCAGATTGAAGGTGAGGGACAACCTGATGACTTCTCTCCTCTAGAAAACTGCCCCTTGTTGGGGGAACAAGTGCTCTCAGGTACTGCTGTTGGAGTTTAAATATCTACATCATCTCTGGAGGGTAAGCTGGCACTATCTATCTAAATGACAGACGTGAACATGCTGGGCTATAGATGTAACCCAGCGGTAGAGCCCTTGCCTGCCTTTGTGGGAGGTCCTAGTTTGTTCACAGGCGTCGCAAAAACAAAACAAAAATTAAAAAATGAACATCCCTTAATGTAGCAGTTCTTTTCTAATGATTGTACCTTACAAGCATACTTGCATATGTACAAAACTATATATGTATGTGTTTCACAAAAGTTATTCTTTACAGCATTGTTCATAATAGTGAAAGACTGAAACCAATCTAAATTTCCATTAAGGGGAAACTGGTTAAAGAAATAGAGTACCTCCATAGAATGGAATATTAGGCAAACCACAAAAAATAAACAAGGATGCTCTTTATGTACCAATTGGAATGGTCTCCAAAATAGCTTGTTAGGTAAATAACAAAAACAATAAGGAGCAGAATACTGTATATTTGTAGGGAAATGTGAGGTTTGATGTAAAAACTTTCTTCTAGTACTAGTTGTTTTTGGAAAAGAGAACTGAAGGTCTGAGGAATAGCTGTGGGAGGGAGACTTCACTAAAACTTTTATATCTCTTGAATTTTGTATTGTGCTGATACAGTGCCTATTTTTTTAAAAAAAATGAAACTATAAATTTAAAATTTAAAAAAATGGTTGCCAGTTTTCAATGTGCCCCTTGCATAGCTCTGTACAATTCAAGGATGGCCCAATCTTCAAAGAGTCTCATCTCTACCATATACTAAATAATGTATTTTAGACTTCTCAAAGTCTGCCAGAATAAAAAGACTCCTAAAATGGAAGATATACAATAACTTTCACTTTGAAATATTTAAATGTTTTTAATAAAAACAGGATAATGCATTCTGTGATTTAATTGTTCAAAATTAAAATTTAACAGTGTTAAATCTGTACAAATAAAACATTCACAGACTTCATTGTTGCATGCAAGAGGACAAAATGGCTTTGGGCCTTGGATTTGTGGAAATATTTCCTAACATTTGAGATGTGCCAAGCAAGAGATTTTAAAAAAACCAGATAAGATATTATGCAAATTCTTCTTGCTCACAGGAGTCTGATTTACTTGTATCAATCATTTTAAGTGATTCACACTTCATGAGCTATATTAAGTGATTGAACTAAAACCTGGGGCCAATATTATTTTCTCCCTACCCCCAACCAAATCTGTCTGTTTAAATGGCATTGGAAATTATTAGGTTGAACCATATGAAATTAGTGTTGTGTCAGTGATTCAAGAGCAGCAATTTCAAGATTCAATTGAATATCTTTCCTCATCATGATGCTGTAGTCTGTAGCCGAGACATTAATAGTTGACTAGTCCAACATTCATTTTTCCCTTGTCCATTAGTAGAATTCCCATTTAGTTTCCATTTAGGAAAGTAGTAAATCTCATTTCAACTAAGTCATATATGTAGAATTCCCATTTCTTTTGCCTGTTTTTGGTTTAGATGTGAGCATGTGACATACAGTTCTAGGCCCATGAGATGTAAAAAAAGACAGTCAGAAACTTCTGGGAAAGGTTTCTCTTCCATGGGACATTTTCCATCCAGATGGGCTTCCTGGAATTTCAGTAGCCATTTTGCTCCTACAAAGGTTGAAAGTACACATTCAAAATGGGCACGCTAAGGTGGCACAGCACAAGGAAGGAAGTTGGATTTTGATGATAGTACTGAGCTACTATTTTAAACAATTCAGTAATTCCTTCTTGCTACCTGAAATCATAATTTTCTTTGTTGGTTAGCCATTATGAATGGGTTTTTTATTACATTTCAAATATCAGTAGGTCTTTTTGGCAAATATTTTCACCACTTAATCGGTGTGAAGCCCAGATAATACTTTGTAAAAGCTCTTAAGAGTGATTCTATTGTGCTCCCCCATAAAGATTATTTTAAATCATAAAAATAAATGACTCCTCAATATCATTAATCATTAAGGAAATGTAATGACAACCACAATGACCTGCTGCTTTACAACCAGTAGCCTGGCTATACTAAAGATGGACACAAGTGTTGGTGATGGTGTAGACAAATTACACCCTCGTATTTTGTTGGTGAGAATGTAAAATAGTATAGCCACTTTGGAAAACAGTTGGGTAGTTCCTCAAAAAGTTAAGTATGGATTTATCACAGGACCCAGAAATATATCCAAGATAATTGAAAACATATATCCATATAAAAACTTCATATCAGCAAGAAATTGAAACAATTCATTTCTATCAACTAATAAATGAATAAATAAAATGTGGCATATCTGTACAATGGAATATTATTTGGCAATAAAAAGTTTTTATTATCAATAAAAAGAAATGTTATATTGATACATACTACAGCAGGATGAGCCTTGAAAGCATTAGGCTAAGCAAAAAAGAAGCCAAACACAAAAATATAATATATGCTTCCATTTATATGAAATGCCCAGAGTATGCAAATCCATAGCAACAGAAAGTAAATTAGTAGTTCCTATGGGACCTAATTGTTAAAGGATATGGGGTTTGTGTTTTGGGGTGATGAGAATGTTCTGAAATTTGAGAGTGATGGATGCACAACTCCAAATACACTAAAAATTATTGAATTGTATTATTTATTTATTTATTGGTTCTGGAGATTGAACCCAGCTGCATTTAACCACTGAGCACTGAGCCACAGTTCTACCCCTTATTTTTTTTATTTTGAGGCAGTGTCTTGTTAAATTGCTTAGAGCCTTGTTAAATTGCTGAGGCTAGCCTCAAACTTGAAATACTCTTTCCTCAGCCTCTCTAGTTGCTGGGATAACAGATGTCCACCACCATATGACTTAAAGGAAGAACTTTATGGTACATGAATTATATCTCAATAAAGCTATTATAAAACATTAAAAATAAATAACTCCTATAATTGCTTTTATTTCCCAAAATTAATATACAACTAAGGGCTGGGGTTGTGGTTCAGGGATAGAATGCTTGCCTCAAATGTGTGAGGCACTGGGTTCAATCCTCAGCACCACATAAAAACAAATGAATAGAGATATTGTGTCCAGCTACAACTAAAAGAGAGAAAGAGAAAGACACAACTAAGAGCCAATCTTGAAAAATAAGTGTGACTTGCTGGGCACAGTGGCACACGCCTATAATCCCAGAGACTTGAGAGGCTGAGGCAGGAGGATCGAGAGTTCAATGCCAGCCTCAGCAAAAGCGAGGTGCTAAGCAACTCAGTGAGATCCTGTCTCTAAATAAAATATAAATTAGGGCTGAAGATGTGGCTCAGTGGTCAAGGGCTCGGAATTCAATCCCTAGTACACAAATGAAAAAAAAACAAAGACTATTTTTTCTCTAATTAGGTACCATTTTTGCAGTCATTTAAGCAAAAATGAGGGAAGATTCTATCCCTCATCAGACTACAAGTTTCATAAGAGCAGCACCCACCTCTGCATCTTAGTGCCAGCAATCCACACATTATAAAATGAATGAATGGATGCTGGTGCATCTTCTTAATTAGCCCTTCTGGTTTAGTCCTGAAAATAGGCCATCATTTACTTTTCTGGAAAATGGGATCAAAGCAGTTATAGGATAGAGGTGAGAATTAAGTGTGATGGGTAAGTTAAAGCCTTGCATTGTTCCTGCCACATAGTAACAGTCAGAGATAGTTTTTGCTGTTTTGTTTTGGTTTTGTTGTTACTATAATTATTTTTGTTATTATTGTATCTGGGGACCATATGTCCACTCATCACAAAAAATAGAAATTTCTTACCAGTTGTCAGGAACAAATTTTGAGTGATTATTTTTAAAATATATAATTTTTTCTTATTATAAAATTGAAGAAAAAGAGAATGCTGACTTTCAGATTTAAAAACAAAAATTTGGAAACTCAGACTTGGCAATCATAAGATTTTTTAACAGCCTATGAATATGTAAAAAAAAATACAAAATATCATAGATTTGAATTCCCATAGATGATTTAGTCTGAAACATTATTTTTCTGAATTTCTACTTTTTTCCCAGTTATTTCATGAATTTTAAAATACCAAAAGCCTTTTTTGTTAACCAGTCAGCTTTGGCCTATGTTACTTAAGTTTTCAAGAGGGCTCCCTCTTTCCTCCCCTCTCTCCTGGCTTCCCTACTTATCAATTCATAAATGCACCTTATTTGAGTACAATAACATTCACTTTGCATGAAGTGTAACACATATTGGTAGGATACATATTGAGTCAGCATTGTTTAGGGGGTGTAGGGGCATGACAGAGGCCAAACTTCCATCCTTCCATCTTACACAGAAAAAAGTTTAGGTAAGTGATTTGCCCTACATCACATATTGAAAGGGAAGCTCATGACAAGCTAAATGAAGTTCTTCCATCATATCACACATGGACAAACAATGGACAATAAGTAGCCACAGCAAATCATCTCTCCTGAGCTATGACATCAAATATTATTTGAAGAGCCAGGCAAAGCAGCACACACCTGTAATCCCAGTTACTCAGGAGACTGAGGCAGGAGGATTGCAAATTCAAGGTCAGCCTAGGCAATTTAGTAAGATGCAGTCTCAAAACAAAGTTTTAAAAGGCTGGGAATGTAGCACAGTGGTAGAACACTTGACTATTAAGTGCAAAGCCCTGGGTCAATCACCAGAATTCACACACACACACACACACACACACACACACACACAAATTATTATGAGAATAGACAAGTATAGGGAAAGAAAAGTACAAGATTTTCAAGTGCATTCTTCCAGATTCCAATGCAGGTTTTGATCATTTATATAGTCACAAGTTTTTATCTTATCAGTATAACCTATTAGTCTTCCTGTTTGCTCTTGTGGAGAAAATGCACTAGCCAGGGAAAAGTGGAGAAGAGATGAGCAAGTAAGTGATTTGCTGGAAAGATTAGAAAATCTCTACTAGAATCAATTCACACTGTAGCTATCTCTCACTGCCCTTGACAAAAATAAGGGAAAAGAGAAGGCCAAATAGAAATAAGAGTCTTTTCACCCTGGGCATGAGCAAGGTTAGAAATCACTAAACTGGGCCAGAAAAAATGGATGGCAACCTCAGCTTGCACATGATCATCCCTAGTATCAATTCCTTTTTCTTTGTTCTTAACATCAGGCAGACCCACCCACAAGGGGAAGATCTCCTATCAGTGTGAGGAAACTTTCTAAAAACTAAAAAAGCTGGGTGTTTTCTCTGCAGAAAGGTTTCACCTTGTTTATGGGATGGGTTTTCTATTTTAACAGTTCACAGGGAGCAAGGCCCTATGGAGATGTATTCTTCCCCATGTCCCCAATTTAATCCCTTCATTCACTTTACATTTTCTTTTCCTTCCTCCTTTCCCCTTTGTTGTGTCTGTCTTCTCACTTACACCATCACACTGCTGTTTTATTCCTCTCATCTCGCCTTCTTTTATCACACCAATCTTTAGTAGTATGTTCTGAAATTCTTTTTTTTTAATATTTTATTTTTTACTTAGCGGCGGACACAACATTTTTGTTTTTGTATGTGGTGCTGAGGATCGAACCCGGGCCGCACGCATGCCAGGCGAGCGCGCTACCGCTTGAGCCACATCCCAAGCCCTATGTTCTGAAATTCTAACTGCTCTGCTGAATGAGAGATCAGTTTAACACTAACAACTACAGGTGGGAAAGGGGAAATACTTAGAAATTATATTGGCCAAATTGTGTTGTTATATGGTGTGCACACATGATTATATAACAACAAATTCCACCATTATGTGCCACTGTAATACACCAATAAAAATGTAGAAAACAAACTACAGGTGGCCCAACATCCCTTTCTGAATCCATCCACCAAACAAGGAAGCCACATGTCTATCTAGACATATTTTGTAAAGCTTAATTTCAAATACATACAAGTTTTGTATACAGACACATTAAATAATTCTATGGGTAATATGTAGAGACCTTTGAAGTTTCTTCTACATGTTAATTTCTCTGTTAATCCAGATGCCATTGCTCTTTGTGGCATTAGAGAGGTCACTGAGCACCATCCCGATAACCCTCCAGAAAACAATGGAATGCCAGGGCAAAACTTTTTTTCCATCTAGCCATTTAGTACTCTTTTTTCTTTTCTTTCTTTCTTTCTTTTTTCTTTTCTCTCTCTCTCTCTCTTTTTTTTTTCTTTTCAGTAAAAGCAGTTAAGTCCTAGGAAGTCTTACCACTGATACCAATTTCTCCCTGGTTTGGTTGGTAGTTATCCTCTGCTGAGTATCTCACAGATTGACACATTTCCTAGCTTAGATAATTACTCCCCAAGGAGCTATCTTGAGCCCCTCTGCCCTTAAACTGGTCTTTCTGGCCTTTCCATGATTACTCAGCACAAAGAATCATAGCTTTTACAGATGAACTTGCTTCCTGGTTTGGAATTCTAACAGCTCTAACTACAGCCAACCTGTTTATAGACAATGGGGGTTCAAAAGATGTAACAAGTGTTAGTGACTGCAGCCTTTTAGCTATCTGACAAGCAAAATATCAGCTGAAATTAGAAGCTGCAAAGATATTTTGTTTTAGCAAAATGCAGATGTAAGATTCATGAATTCTGCAGAACTTATTCTAACATATTAAACATTAAACAAAATTAAATTATTAAATTTAAAAAATTAAATTAAAATTAAAATTAAAAAATTAAATTTAAAATTTAAATTATTAAATATTAAACATTAAACAAAATGTACAAAATTATCTTAACTAGCTCTCTACAACTAGGCAAGCACTCTACTACTGAGCTACATCCCCAGCCTTATAAAAATTATCTGAATTTGTTAATATTTGGTGAGTTTTAATTTTCCTAGCATGAAAAACAATTGTTCCAAAACAGAAACAGCTTATTTTGATGTGATTTTATAAAGTATAAAAGTCTAGTTTATATACCATGCATAAAGAAAACCCATTTGTGTTTAAAATAAAAATTCTAGAGCTAGAAATGTAACTTGGAGGTAGAGCAAGTTGAGCATTCATGAGGCCATGGGTTTGATCCTCAGCACCACAAAAGTAAATAAAATAAAATAGAAATTCCTCAATTTGTCTTAGGTTTTTGCTATGTATATTTCAAGATAACTTAGGTCTTTAAAAATTATGATTATTGCAGGAAATTTGAAAAACACAAAAGATAAAAAAGAAAAATAATTGGTAATTCCACAATCTAGGCAAGCACTGGTGATACTTTCTTCCAGCCCCTTGACTATGCATATATTGCAAAGCTCCTATTTTAGACTTTCAGTGTTCTGTTTTAAAGCAATAATGCCTGCTGCTGAGGTGTGGCTCAGTTTTTCATGACAGAAAGGGAAAGAGAGAGAGAGAGAAATATCAAGAAAGAGGAAGAGGGAAGCTGCAGGATTCTCTTTCCAGAGAGGCTTTCCCCAAAAAAGCTTTTCCAGATCTGAAAAGTGAAAATATCAACATTTTGTATGTAATGGTTAAAAAACACCTGGATGAGGGGGCTGGGGATGTGGCTCAAGCAGTAGCGTGCTCGCCTGGCATGCATGCATCCCAGGTTCAATCCTCAGCACCACATACAAACAAAGATGTTGTGTCCGCCGAAAACTAAAAAATAAATATTAAAATTCTCTCTCTTTCTTAAAAAAAAACAAAACACCTGGATGTTTACATTTCTGTCATTATTTCTTGGTATCTAAGAAATTGTCAATATTTTTCTATCAGCTTTTTCATGATTAATGTATTTTTTAAAAATATTTTTTAGTTTTAGGTGAACACAATATCTTTATTTTATTTTTATGTGGTTTTTAAGGATTGAATGCAGTGCCTCATGCATGCTAGGCAAGCGCTCTACCACTGAGCCACAACCCCAACCAATGATTAATGTATTTTTGACTGATACATAAAAGCATAGAAAATGCACATTTTAATGGAGTACTATGTGATTTTTGATCCATGCATATATTGTACAATGTTTAAATCGGGTTAATTACATCTATATTCTCAAACATTTATCATTTCCTTATGGGAAAACATTCAGATTCCTTCTTCCAGCTTTTTGAAATGTGCAGTAATTGTTGTTATCTAGTCACCCTCCTGTGTGGTAGCACACCAGAGCCTCTTACTCCTAACTGTAACTTAACACCCACTGAGCAACTTTAAAAAAAAAAAAAAAAGGAATCTTTCCAATTACCCCTTAGATTTAAACATGAGGATGACCATTATTCTGACATCCTATCATGTAGTAGTTAGTCTCTGCTGTCCTCCCTTCATATTTTTAACTTAAGATGCTCATGGGAGGGCTGGGTGTATAGCTTGGTGGTAGAGCACTTGCCTAGCAAGTAGAAGGTCCTAGGTTTAAACCCAATACTGTAAAACAAAATAAAAATAAATTAATGAGCTGGCTGTTTTTATGATTCTGGGGATCAGACAAGGAACTTCACACTTCGATATTCATCCCAGGGCTACATGTCCCCAGCCTACACATGGATTTTTCTTCCTTTTTATTTTTCTTCTATTTTTTTTTGTACTAGCAAATGAACCCCAGGGTGTTCAACTACTAAGCTTCATTCCCCAGCCCTTTTATATTCTTTATATTGAGAAATGGTTTTACTAAGTTGCTCATATTGGCTTTGAACTTGGGATCCTCCTGCCTCGGGCTCCTGAGTAGCTGGGATTAGAGATGTGCACCACCATGCCTTGTCTCCAGCCATCCATGAGCTGTGTATGTGAGCTGTGCACATTTGAGCATATGAGGGGACTGGTCTTGCATTGCGCGCTGATTGGGCTACACACTGTGCAACACTAATGTGCCTTTCCTCTCGCTCTGCCTATGATCCTACACAGCATATGAGATGGGTGTGACTTGCCAAGAGGTCAATCAATCTGCTGACCACAAGATATCATCAAACAAGACTCCACCCTTCGAAACCCTACCCCTTGCCTTATTTGGGTGGAATATTCTATCAAATGTCTCCTCCCCCAATAACTAGGAGGTTTCGGTGTGCTCCCTCTCTTGCTCTTTCTAGCGCTGCCCAGCGTGGAGCTGACCCTTGGGGTCACTGAGCCGTCCTGCCCTCATTCTTAGAAACTCATGTTCGTGTGCTGCATGGTTTCTTCGCCATTTTCTTAGTTATTGATACAACCAGTTCCTTTGAACCCAGCTCAACTGGCCAACCCAGCCTGGCCAACTGGTGACAATGGCTGGCCTGGAATCTTAAAAGATCCAAACAAGTTTGAATAAAGAATACAGTTTTCCAGGTTACTTTGTATCACAATGGCCTAGACCCTAAGGTCATTACATTACCTTCCTTTTCCTGTAATTCTGTATGGAAGAGCACACCCCCACAACCTACAATGCCTGTTATGAGCACTATGAACCCACAGGGCAACACTGAGAGCAGAACAGTGTGTCAGCCTTCTAAGAGGATACTCAGTGTCTCATTGAACCTTAAGGAAGTCTCTAAGCATGACGGTGTTTCATTACTTAATTGTGCTATTATTTCATCATGAAAATGTGTAGCTCTGCCTTTTGTTCCCAGCACTGTGGTGGATCAATGCTGATAGTTGATTTTATGTGTCAATGTGGCTGGGTCACATTGCCCAGTTGTTCGGTCTGACACCAGTCTAGTTGTTGCTGTGAGGGTACTTTCTGGATGTGGTTAACATTTAAAGTAGTCTCTGAGTACAGCAAATTACTCTCCTTTACATGGATAGGTCTCACCCACTCAGCTGAAGCCCTTAAGAGAAATGACTGAGGTCCCTCACAGAGGAAAGAATTCTGTCTCTGAACTGCCCTTGGACCTGAGATTACAACATTAACAACATGAACTCTGGATAAAGACTTGAAACTGCCAGTCCGCTCTACAAATTGTGGACTTAACAGGCCCCACAATGTCATAAGCTAGCTCCTTATTTAAAAAAAAAAAATCAATATCTTCTCTTATTTATGTATTTATTTATTTTGGTACCAAGGATTGACCCTGGGGGCACTTAACCACTGAACAACATCCCCAGCCCTTTTTCATTTTTTATTTTGAGACAGAGCCTCACTAAATTGCTTAGGACCTTGCTAAATTGCTGAGGTTGGCTTTGAACTTGCACTCCCCCTGCCTCAGCCTCCTGAGCTGCTGGGATTATAGGCATGCACCATCATGCCTGACTCTACCATATATTTGATAAATATGTTATACAAATATATGTGATAAATAGCATGTAATGTGTAGTATGTAACATGTAGGTAATATATAGTATGTAATATCATATGTAATAT